>NC_084743.1:38883474-39115974 GCF_033978785.1 Entelurus aequoreus
TGTCTGTTTACTTAAGTTCTCATAACTTAGTATGTCCTCTGATTAGAATTTGTTTAACGCTGCTCTATGTTTTGTTATGACTGGAGCGCTGAGTGTGGCTACTTTTGTCTGTACTTCTTCCTCACCTGCGACTCAGACTCCATGATTTACACAGGTGTGACTATAAACGTTTACAATTTATGAGTAATACCAGTTGCACAGATAAAAGTAAAAAATGTTTTAGAATATACATTTTTATTTTATTTTATCGTGATTATTCTTAAAATAATTAAAATGTCAATATATTTAAATAATCAATTTACCTTTATCAAATTTAAATTCACTTTTATTGAATTTACTTAATTAACTTTATTTAATGTATTTGCTATATAAATATTAATTCAAAGATACCATGTGTTCTAATCTATGATGTGTGTGCGTGTGTGTGTGTTTGTCTTAACTCCCACACAGGAACTGTATGGATCAGCAGTGCATCAAGGCTGTACAAAACAGTATACTAAACACATAAAAATAATGAATAATGAATCAAACAATGCTTCAATGTCCCACAATCCAAATGTATTTATTGACATTTAAATGTTTATTTATTCATATATCTTTTGTTTTACTTATTATCAAAACCAACCTGTCAGCACTCTCTTCAGATTGAGTACAGCTGTCCACTCATATTTTGTAATGCCAAGCTAAATGCTAACCTAGCCTTACTAGGCCTCAGTAAGCTAATTTTTGCTAACCTAGCTCAATGCTAAACTAATCTTATGCTAATCTAAATTATGCTAAACTATGCTATGCTATGCTAACCAATGCTATGTTAACAGTGACACTTCTCTCCGGCCCACGTCTAACGTGCAGCACGTCACACAGCCTCGTCACACGCCCTCGTCACAACGACACACCTCTTATCTCAAAATGTCTCCTAAACAGAGCCTCTTCTTCTTCTTACTGCGTCACATGCGCACACAAAAAATCAACAAAGAGCGAGCCTTTTTTTTTTTTCCGTAATCAAAATCTCAGACCCTTCTTACAAAACTATAATATCGCACAGTCACAATCACACCCAGACAACCGGGTGGATCACCAGCACAGTTAAAAACAACCTCAACAGTCAACTATTTTTCTCACCCAGAAGCACAGCTGTATTATATCAGAACCTAATAATAATAAACAACATTTATCATTCACTCTGAGCTGGACAAAATGGCTCGGGGGAGGGAATTCTGAGCTTCCCTGCTTAGGCTGCTGCCCCCGCGATCTAACCTCCGATAAGCGGAAGAAGATAAATAGATGGATGGATCATTCACTCATATGATTTCTGAACATAAACTTTGTCTATCTTCTCATAAACACACACATTTTGGACAATTTCACACTTTTACAGATTAGCAGGGATGTGAGAGAGAAAGCGTGAAGGGGGGATGCGGGAGTGTGGGAGTAATGCTTGCCTTTCAAAGGAGGGAAATAAAACAGACCAGACCCGCAGGTACATACACAAGTGTTATTAAAATACGCATATATATAAATGTACCAACAAAAACTGAATCACTCCACACTCACACACACTTCTCAACATTCACTAATATACACACACATTAACAAATCACAAACCACCCCATGTCAGGACAAATATAAACAACTATGCACGCGTGCTTTTTGTGGAACGGCCGTCTTATAACACGCAGGTCCCTTACTCATAAACGGCGTTTAACCCG
The DNA here is from genome assembly GCF_033978785.1 of Entelurus aequoreus. NCBI lineage: Eukaryota > Metazoa > Chordata > Actinopteri > Syngnathiformes > Syngnathidae > Entelurus > Entelurus aequoreus. The sequence goes on from NC_084743.1 coordinate 38,885,184, forward strand.
TTCAGCCCAGTTATCCCTACGTTACCACCCTGACCAACACGGAAAACCGGCCTAAGGCGCCGTACAATCACTGGGAATCACCCAACAATCCTGCAGACATCGTGTTTGGTCAGTTCCATAAAGTTTCACCAAGTTTCACCAAAGCTCGACCGTATGGAGCCCGATCTTCATCTGTCTAAACTGCAGCACACTAATCAGAACGTCGTGACAGATCAATCGATCTCCTTTACCGGAGTCCCTGAAAGTCACTGAAAATGGGGCCTCTATCCCTGCAGCTTCCACATAAACAAATGTGTTGCACTTTCGCAGACTTTCAAAAAAAAAATTTTTTATAGTCAAATGTACCACCTGGCCAGTGAAATTGCCTTTACTTTAGCTGTATTCAAACCGCCAACCGAGTGTAGTTGCAGGAGAAAAACCCCTCTGCTGACGACGCCAGAGGGAGGAAGAGGTTAAAACTGTATTTGTCTCAAATAGTCTGCGCAACACACTCCAAACCACCACAATTCTAGTAACAATTCCCCTTTGTTAAACAAAAATCACAAGTTTTCAAACAAACACACAGACAATATAATCACAGATAAACAACCCAATCCAACCATAATATACCCCATTCCAGGTTGTTTTTGGAGAACCTAGCTAGACCTATCTTTTATCAAAAACAGGTTCAGCATTTAGTCTTACCAGCCCCGATCATCTCCAGACAGACAGATTTACACATTAAGCAAAATTGCTTACCTTTAGATGCGCACGTGCAAACCTCTGTCTGCCTGAGAGTCCTGATATCGACCTGCAGCGTTCTAGACCATCCTGTTCGTGACGCCAATTTTATGTGGTGGATGGTCCGAAGCTCAAACAGCAACAAAAGTGAATTTAGTACGAAATGTTTATTTACCCATAATCAAAAAGTACAAAGTTGGATTGAATTGCCCATGCAGACAGACAACGTCCTCCGGAGGACTCGAGAATCAAGCAAATAACACATAGCCCTTGTCACTTGGCCATTGTATCTGTTTCCCTCATGCGTCAAGGTCCTGTTGTTTTGGACCTGTTTGTTCTGCAACATCCTTGAATCCCTTAGTCATAATAAACAATCAAAACATTTTGTAGAATGGTCAGACCGACCATATATTCAACTTTTACCCACATATGGTCCTTCAATGGTTCAGAATAGAAAAGACAGAAACGAGCAGACATTCTTGACAGACACAGAATATGGTTCAAAGGTCAGAAATTCCACTACACTTGCTTCAGTAGTACAATTTTCTTTTTCCGGTTTGTAAATCTCATAATGACAGCTGGTGGAGATAGGAAGCCACCTGCTGCTCCATCGACGGTGTCTCCTGCTCGCTGGGCTCCCCGCTGTCCGCGGCGACCGCACACGCGTAGGAGTGCGGCTTGATCTTAATGCCGGTGATGACCATATCATTCATGCGGGAGTATTGCTCCAGCTCGTCCACTCTCTGCTCCAGGTCCACAATGTGCCCGTCTTTTTCTGCGTTCTGGAGGCGTAGCTGTTTCACCTCCTCCAGTAGCCCCAGAAGCTGCTCCTGCTGCGTTCTGACCACAGTCACATCGCTGCACAGACTCAAACTCCTCCGATGTCGGGCCTTTCTTTGGTGGAGGCATTTTGATTGTCTATATGCTGAAGCATCCAGCAACAGAAAAAATCCACACCTCTGTATCTCAGGCTGCTAATCTAGCCGGCTTCGGTGTGCTAGCCCGCAGCACTGATTGACACAAACCGCAAAATGTCACAGCCAAGCACTCGACCCGAGCCACTGCACAAAAAAGATGTACAAAAAAGATGTGCTGGTTTTGCACAAAGTGATCGTCAAACTCGACAGCTCCACATTGAAAACAGGCTGGAAACAGTCAGACACGCACAAACTCCGAACAGGAAACAGGAAGTGATTACTGGAAACAGGAAGTGACAATATCTTATTTTTTTATTTTTAATACATTTGCAAAAAAGTATTAAAAAAACAAACAAAAACACATTTTCCACATTGTCATTATGAGTGCAGAATTTTAAAGCCTTTCTAAATTTTACTCTCCCTCACAATTTCAATTCAGCTTCAGCATCGGACCATCCGCAAGCATATTCTGCTGAACTTGCATCATCTAGTTTATTAATAATAGTTATTATGTGACGGTGCTTTTTATTTTGCGTCATAACTTGAGGACCTGCATGTCCCTCTCTCTCTTTTTGGCCAGGAGAGCGAGGACGCACCTGCACGTTGACAGCGGGAGCAAGCGTGCTGTCACAAAGACAATGTCACAGTGTTGTGACTACACACCACGTTTTTGAGTGGTGTGTAGTCGGGTCCACACCACAATGCGAGACACAAGCGCGCAAACAAGGGACTCACCGAGCAGTAGGCAGTCATCTTTGTGTCCCATTGAAACCAAAAGGACACAGCACGTTTAGATGACACCATATAAGCGCGCATTGGCGCGCTTTGCGAAGGTCATGTGACCAGTGGACTGGACCAAGTGGTCTTAATTTAGACGTGTTATTTAATCATGGAGGTGCAAGAGAGAGCTGTAATGTATTTATTTATATGCTGGATCATGTTTAGCATGAGATATTGTTAATTGTTCCGTAGATGTGTACATTAAAGGCCTACTGAAATGAAATTTTTTTATTTAAACGGGGATAGCAGATCTATTCTATGTGTCATACTTGATCATTTCGCGATATTGCCATATTTTTGCTGAAAGGATTTAGAATAGAAAAACGACGATAAAGATAGCAACTTTTGGTATCTGACAAAAAAAAGCCTTGCCCCTACCGGAAGTAGCGTGACGTGGACAATTGAACATATCCGCAAAGCTCCCTATTGTTTGCAATGATGGCCGCCAGATCTGAGAGCGATTCTGACCGAGATAGCGACGATTTCTCCATTAATTTGAGCGAGGATGAAAGATTTGTGGATGAGGAAAGTGCAAGTGAAGGACTAGTGGGGAGTGGAAGCGATTCAGATAGGGAAGAAGCTGTGAGAGGGATAGAGCCATATCGCTTTGAACCCGACGCTGATGAAGACGGTCAGGAGGACGCTGCTGCTATTGATGCTGGAGGAGCACACGACATAGATCGCCTTGAGAATACAGAATGGTAATATGTTATTTATTTATAGACTAGTTTTAGTTTGTGGCCTAGTCTTGCACTGTTACTGTTAGTGTTACAACTTACACCCCAGGCCTATCTATACACTAAGTATCTATCATTGACACAATGTCAAACCTAATTAATTACCCATTATTTCTATGGGCCACAGCTCCATATACCGGCAATACTAAAAATATGCATGCAGATTAATAAGATCCACAACAAGACAATGATAATATTAATTATTCCACATGTTTGCAGATTGCAGGTGTCAATAATATGAATTGATTTACAAATATTATGAACATTTCTATTTCCAGGTGTACATGTCAAAACTGTGTGAACATGGAGACAGTGGCTGAGTGTGTCTGCTGTAGTGAAATAGAGGCAGTGACCAGAACGATGGAGGAGGAGGGGGTGAAGACGTGCATCATAGACCACCATGGCTTTCCATCTGTGTGTCTGGATGAATGGGTGCTGCAGACAGCGTATAACGCCTACAAACAGCAATATGGCATGCTGCAGCAACAGCAAAATGAGTGAGGCACTAATAAGTTTAAATAATTCTTTATTCTATCAACCTTTGGAAGATAAGTCAGAATGAGCACTTTCTTATCTTATTCTTATTCTGTGAAATGTACTGTGCTACAATGCACATGACATTATATATCATAGAAGTATTACATAGATGGACCGTAGATGTCAACAATATTTACAATTTACTGCAACAGTAAATGACAAATGAATAGAATGCATGACAATGTCTTTTGAATCTCAGAGAACAGTGAGTCACTGTGTATCCATGTCCGGATAATAACAGCTGCCATCATTTGCTACTTGCAGGCGGAGACGACACACAGCCTATCGACAGTTTGTCCGCTTCTGCTGGGGATATCTGGGAAAGGACATAAGGGTGGTACTACCAGCTTGTGTAGTACATAAGATTAGGACAACATTCCCATCGATGGACTACACGGGGTTCCAAGACGTGCAGTGACTGCAACAGAATCTACATGGCCACTGTACTTAATCAATAAAATCAATCAATCAATCAATCAGTCAATCAATCAATGTTTATTTATATAGCACTAAATCACAAATGTCTCAAAGGGCTGTACAAGCCACAACGACATCCTCGGTACAGAGCCCACACACGGGCAAGGAAAACTCACCCCAGTAGGACGTCGATGTGAATGACTATGAGAAACCTTGGAGAGGACCGCATATGTGGGTAACCCCCCCCCTCTAGGGGAGACCGAAAGCAATGGATGTCGAGTGGGTCTAACATATTAGTGAGGGTCCAGTGGAGCCAGCAGGAGGCCATCCCGAGCGGAGACGGGTCAGCAGCGCAGATGTCCCCAACCGATGCACAGGCGAGCGGTATACCCCGGGTCCCAACTCTGGACAGCCAGCACTTTATCCATGGTCACCGGAATAACCCCTCCACGTGGGGGGGGGGCAGAGGAGAAAAGAAAAGAAACGGCAGATCAACTGGTCTAAAAAGGGGGTCTATTTAAAGGCTAGAGTATACAAATGAGTTTTAAGATGGGACTTAAATGCTTCTACTGAGGTAGCATCTCTAACTGTTACCGGGAGGGCATTTCACACTTACCGAAGCGACTCCTGTGCTTGGCGATGGCTTCCTCCTTGTCTGGCTTCTCCAGTTCATCGCAGAGGAAGGGAGGCACATCCACAGTGACGCTGAGTGGTGTTCTCTCGTCAGGGGTCTGTCTGCAGCCAGCAACAACCTCCCTGATCAAGTCATCTACGTAGCCTGCAAAATACAATTGTACATGTTCCTGCTCACAACATAATATACTCATGGAGAGTGAAACTTGACAGTATTATTATCATGATACAAAGTGTCAAGTGTTTACATGTTTTGTGTCCTCTACACTTATGGTATGTTGGCTCTGTCGCGATTTTCTTGACCACATGGCCCCCTGCTTTATACTTCGGGTAGCGTACTGCATAGCGCTCAGCACCCGCTTGTGTAGTGGCTATAGGGCGGCTCGAATTTTCGTTCCAGTGCAGCCCAGCAAGCAGGTTCCTAGGTGTGGTAACAGAATAATGTAATAATTAGTACTAAAGTATGGCACACACTAGTGACACTTAGATTAGTGTGGAAACATACCTGCACAGCATTCCGATGTATGAGAAGACATACATTTTCGGTGCGAACTGTATAAGATAAAAGACACTTTATTCAGTCATGCGTCCATACAATGTGTGTGTAAATTTATAAATTGTTTGTAAATTTGAATACAAATGTTTGTGTATTAAACTGTTAATAGTCAGCTATTAAAGCTTGATCTCCTGCAGTAATGAAGCTGTTTTGTTTTCAATGTTAACACCACGCCAGAATTGTTTGCAATCTTTCTCACCAAGATGCCAGCCACTATGTTGGACCTCCAACATTCTCTTGCTTACACTGACTGTATCAAGGCTTCATTTAGTATGCTCTAGTATTTTGCTCCCTGGCCACCAAAGTCCTAGTGGCAGGTGGTAACCACCGACACCACCTACAGGCGATCAGTCTAATTCTCACCTGTATGACAAGGCTATGGAACGCCTCCACCTTGGAAGTCTGGTGTTCACCCGACAGCATGGCGATATCTTTTAGCAGGGACTTGTTGTTGACCACCTCCTCCAGTTTCACTGCTGAGCGTGAACCTAAACATAAATTTAAAATAGAACAACGTTTCTACAAAAATGTTCCAGTCAACTTAAACTGGTTATTTACTTACAAGTTTATCTGAATTTTTTGACTTTCAAAAGATGTGCAGGAAAATACTGCTAGTCCCTCACTGCTTTCGGGCAACTTATTTGCCTACTCACTTTGTTTGAGCCATTTCTTTTGCCGTTGCAGTTGTCCATGAGTACAAATTGGGAAGAGGTCGCCATGGTCCTTGTGGATGTTCTGAATGTGTCGCTCCACAGACTTCCACTTGGCAACCAGAAGTTCCCCCTCTCCAGGCGGTGTAGACACTGCTGCCCAGTAGAGGTGGTTGATTATACTTTGCACCCAGGGCTTCAGGTCTTCACAGTCCTTATGCTTGGCGATGGCCTTCAGTTTCTTTCCGATGGCTACAAACAGAAAAAAACAGAAATTTGTGGATTAAATACAATATCGCATTCATCTGATCACTGATATGTACACACTACTTCACAACTTGTCATGCATACAAATAATCCAACTAACATTTTGCAACATGCCAGATGTCATAGCAGTGCCGTGTATTGGGCATGTTTTCACGAATCCATTTAGCGATCTGTCTGTGTCTGTCTGTCACCAGCACCCCGACATCCAGGTCCCAGCTGATCAGCAGTTCCACCATCCTCTTCAGTCCTTCCATCTCCATATGGTAGCTGCCAAGACATTCGTTGCTCTGAAATATATATAACAGAAAAGGAATGAGCAAAGAAAAAAATGAAAAAGGGGCTTAGTATACATTGAAATGGTTAATGTTATTAGACAAATTTACTAGGATAATTCTGGAAAATCCCTTATCTGCTTATTGTGTTACTAGTGTTTTAGTGAGATTATATGGTCGTACCTGTACAACCTGAAGGTCGAGAACCACATTGGCCACAAGCTCCATTGTGGTGTAGGTACCGAACTTGGCGCTGTGTCCCGGACTGTCTGCTCGCCCATCACCACCAAGGACGAGGGGTCGGCCTTCCACCTGCAGCATGGTGAGGTGCGTCCGTTGCTGTTCCTCCCACACCTTTTTGATGGCTGGCTGCAGGATGAGCTCCTGGTGGTTGAAAAATGTCCTCTTCACATACGTGACCACTCCGATGCTGTTCAGCACTTGCAACACCTTGCCAGAAGATGCCCCAGCGAAGAGGATGCCAGCAGACAGCAGGATGTTGCCCGCGGCATAAGGGCCAATGTTTGGCTGGCTGCTCCAACTACTCCTCTGGTCACATGATGCACATTGAAGAGTCATGGTCAGCTGTGTACCGTTCGAATCCCAAGAAGGGCTTATGTCCTGGCTGCCACAGACTGGACAGTGACACCACTTGACGAGACTCTGGAGGCACGACTCAAAGATGATGTACTTCGGTTCCTTGTGGCAGCCCTCTTCATGCATCTGGTGAGTACATGGGCGATCTGGCGACCCGTCAGATTGACACGGATCCGATGTCGTTGACTCACTCGGCACATAGCTGTCATCGGAAGAACCACCAACAAAAGGCGCAGTGGGACTTGATGCTGGTCCTTCATCAAACAATGCAGGAGGTGGTCGTAGCTTGGCTTGCATTCCAGACACACCTGGAGCTGCTATGTTAGTCTGCATCTCGGGGCTGTCAGATGGAGCTGCTACACTTGACAATGGGACTTCACTAACCCTGGCCGGCCGAGCTCTAACCCTCTCGAGGATATCTGGGGTCACCTGGTGTCCTAGCAATAAAATCAAGCACAAGTTGTTTTATATAATCTGTTAAAATTAAACTAGAATCACATAATAATTATTGTCTTTGAATCACCTAATTTATCTGTCTACTCTACTCTGCACAGGCAGCGTGCAATGTGTACTGTGATGTGCAGAATCATGTTCGTCACCGAAATAGACATACCCTTTGATCTATGATGTATTTTCCCTGTTTGGGTGCTCTTGCTACTGGTCATTGCTGTTGGTGCTGTCCCAATCGGTACCCAGTCCGTCTGGCATCCTTGTTCTCTTGTATTTCCCTGGAAATGGAGAAACAGCTACATGTAATATGGATACCTCATTTACATTAATTATGAATACTTTTGGATTGGGCTTGAACTGTAATCCATTTGAACATTGATTAGGAAAACAAATCGAACCTGATCTTGATCGCCCTCCTCATCAGGCAAATCTAGTGCCATTGCCATTGGTTCATCCACCGCATCCGCCACTGATGCCGTAGTCGTACTGTCCATGATCTGATCTATTGTCTGTAAATGTACAAATGTACAATACTTTATATTATTGTCTATTGTAATCTATTGACAGTATTGACACTATTGACAGTAATGTCAGTAAATGTACGATACTTTATACTGCAGAAGAACTTGACTAGAACTTGAAGCAATAATTATATGTAGACTATTTTATTGTTAATTTATTTCATTGTTCATGGAGTAGTCCAGTGGTTCTCAAATGGGGGTACGCATACCCTTGGGGATACTTGAAGGTATGCCAAGGGGTACGAGAGATTTTTTTTTAAATATTATAAAAATAGCAACAATTCAAAAATCCTTTATAAATATATTTATTGAATAATACTTCAACAAAATAAATGTTTAGAATTAAGTTCATGAATCCAGATGGATCTCTATTACAATCCCCAAAGAGGGCACTTTAAGTTGATGATTACTTCTATGTGTACAAAATATTATTTATAATTGAATCACTTGTTTATTTTTCAACAAGTTTTTAGTTATTTTTATATCTTTTTTTCCAAATAGTTCAAGAAAGACCACTACAAATTAGCAATATCTTGCACTGTTATACAATTTAATAAATCAGAAACTGATGACATAGTGCTGTATTTTTTTTCTTTTTTTCAACCAAAAATGCTTTGCTCTGATTAGGGGGTACTTGAATTAAAAAAATGTTCACAGGGGAAAATCACTGAAAAAAGGTTGAGAACCACTGGAGTAGTCTATGACTGTGTGTGTTAGTTTTGGTTGATTGATTGAGACTTTTATTAGTAGGTTGCACAGTGAAGTACATATTCCGTACAATTGACCACTAAATGGTACCACCCCAATAAGTTTTTCAACTTGTTTAAGTCGGGGTCCACTTAAATTGATTCATGATACAGATATATACTATCATATATATACTATCATCATAATACAGTCATCACACAAGATAATCACATTGAATTATTTACATTATTTACAATCCGGGGTGTGGAGGTGGGGGGGTTTCAACAATTGAGAACAAAGAAATGGATATTGGAACAGTGTAGTCTGACTATGAAAACTGGATATCAAGATTCTTACCCTCTTCCTTTCCCTTTTGGCAAATGCAGACCTCATGTGCCCAGTCTGTCCGCTTGTGGAGGGGGTCGGGTGCTCCGGACTTGTCCGTGGTCTATCGAAAATAGTTGGCTTCGCACCTTTCTTCAGCACGAGTCGACGAGTGCTGATTCCCATTTCTGCCATTCGCAAGGGACCCTCTTCGAAACATGATCTTTCGAAATGTTCGCTGCATAATACACTGTACTTCGTATGTGTCGTCCAATCCAACCGTGTTCGCTTGACTTCTTTGTTCCATAGTAAAGCTTGGCCGCCATCTTTTGGGAAAAGAAACAATGAAACACCGGTTGTGTTTTGGTTTGTGTTGCTACATCCAGCAGCAACACACCGCTTCCCTACAACTCTCTTTTTTGCAGTCTCCATTGTTAATTGAACAAATTTCCAAAAGATTCACCAACACAGATGTCCTGAATACTGTGGAAATTAGCGATTAAAACAGAGCTGTTTAAATTGGGAGGGACCTATTCCAAGATGACGCGTTCAACTGCCTTCGTCACGCGCATACGTCATCATACCGCGACGTTTCAGCCGGATATTTCCCGGGAAATTTTAAATGTCACTTTATAAGTTAACCCGGCCGTATTGGCATGTGTTGCAATGTTAAGATTTCATCATTGATATATAAACTATCAGACTGCGTGGTCGGTAGTAGTGGGTTTCAGTAGGCCTTTAACGGTACAAGTTGGGATTTGTCACCCTTTTTTCATGCCAGTGGTATGCCCTTAGGTGGCTGTTCATTCAGTGGGAGTAAGTAAGCAGGCTAGTAGTGGAGAGTTGGTGTATAGTGCAAACAGTGATTGGTGATTATTGAATGGCAAATGATTTTTTTCATTCCTGCATTTTGTAAATACATTTTAAAATGTTCACTAATTTTTGCACTGTATATATTTTTGCACCCTGTCCACTGCTGTCCTTGAGTTGGTGCAATAAACAACCCCCAACTCGAAATCTGCGACTGAGCCATCATTGGTTGCATGGTTATAATTTTTTTTTGAACGAACCCACAACATATTATGATAAATATTTACATGGCTTTAGGGTCACATCTCCAATCCAAATTGAGCCTCTCATTTTAGACAACCATGTCAAGGTTATCGTCAGTCAGTTAATTTTATTTAGATCGTATAAAAAAATTCTTAATGGTTGTAATATTTCCTAGATAATCTTTTACCTTTTTTCTTAATTTTCACATATATTCCATTCTAATGAGTAGCTGTTTAAGATCAGGCTAACCATCTGCTCTTGAATGTGGACAAAACCAAGGAGCTGGTCATCTACTTCAGAAAGAAAAGTGGAGCCCATCGACCTCCAGGTGGCAGTGTGGAGCATTTTAAGTACCTGGGAGTCTACTTGAACAGCAGACTGGACTGGAAGGGTGTATACAAGAAGAGCATGTGCAGACTCTTCTTCCTGAGGAAGCTCAATTCTTTTAATGTATTGAGCAAGCTGTTGGAGATCTTTTACCAGTCTGTTGTGGCCAGCACCATGTATTTTGTAGTGGTTTGGGGGGGGGGGGGAGCAGCACCAGCTAAATGGACTTAAATCGGATCGACAAACTCATCCGGAAAGCCGGCCAAACAATTGGTACTTAGTTGGAGGTGTTTGTGTCAGCGAGGGACAGGAGTACACTGGACAAACTGGTCTCCATCATGGACAATTCTGCCCACCCACTCCACCAGATAATTGAGGGACAGCGGAGATACTCCAACAGGCTCCTGCAGCTTCGCTCCCACAGTGTTTGATTCAAGAACTCCTTCATTCAGCACTCCATACAGCTTTATAATCACTCGCCATACAGCAACAGATAATATTTGTCAATAACATTCTAAGTTAGCGCATCTTTCTTTGTTTATAATGCATTTTTTTCTGTTGAATTATCTATATTTTACCTATTCCTATATTTTGATGCTGCCCTTTTTTTAAATGAGCGCACCTAACAACAGAAAGTAAGCACACCATTCAGTTTGTCATTCGAGAGATTAGTGGCTAAACATGTATCCTGTATATAGAAGAGATTCATCGGACCGTGCTGTCAACTTTTTTGCTCACGGACCATTCAGATTTATCAGGACAGCATCTTTGCATCAAATATGTGGTACAACCAGCTCCAAGGCTGCCACCTTCCATTTTGGTTGCTTGTGATGTGATTGTCTTCACCATAAATACCATGTCAGCAAAATTAATCTTCAGTGGTCAGCGGAAGTGGGACAACTGGTTTAGACATACACAGGGCTGTTATGGTCTCCCTGCTCACATTATTGTCCCATCATGGTGCCAACCTTGTCATCACTCATCACTCACAGGGTACTTGCTAAAACCCATTTGAACAGAAATGACGATGCACTTCATGTGATGGATCCTCTTCATGTCTAGGGGAATATAGAACTGAAGACATTGGCATGGCAGATGATATTGGACTTATGACATTGCAGGTTTTGAATCAGATGTGGTTGATGTTGTCAGAGCAAGGATGGAGGCGTGCGATCAAGGTCATAGTCCACTCTGAGTCACCAAGGCACTGTTGGAATCAAAAAAGAAAACATATTCTAAAAAGATTTGTTTGACAAGTCAGATATTTTGAATGTAAGTGTAACTAGTTAGGTCTTAGTTACAAGCAGTGTTTTCAAAGTTCTTAGCCTATTCTTTTTTTGCAGCTACTTTTCAACATTCTGTGTTTCAAGCAAAAATATTTCTATTTAATGAATACCATTAATATTTCTAAAGAGAAAACACTTCACTTATAGTATTTATCTTACATTCCCTGAGAAAAAAAACTCCTTTCTTTCTTAAACATTCCCAAATTGTTAAATTTTAATGCATTAAAATTAAATTGTTTTTGATGAAATACAAAATAGCTTAAAAAAACCCAACACATTCTTCTATTCATCACTGTCTTTCTGGGAAAGACTTGTGAGGAATGGAATCATTTGACTTGAAAAATGGCACTGAATAACTTTAAAATGTACCAGGATGACCCTCCTATGCCAAGACCAAAAATACATGTGAGACAACTAATAATATACTGAAACTTCGAATGATTAAGTAATGTAAGATGTTTATTGTACAAAACCCAAAACCAAGGAAGTTGGCACATTGTGTAAATCATAAATAAAAACAGAATACAATGATTTGCAAATGATTTTCAACTTATATTTAATTGAATACACTGCAAAGACAAGATATTTAATGTTCGAACTGAAAAACGTATTTGTTTTTGCAAATAATCATTAACTTAGAATTTAATGGCAGCAACACATTGCAAAAAAGTTGGCACAGGGGCATTTTTACAACTCTGTTACACAGCCTTTCCTTTTAACAACACTCAGTAAACGTTTGGAAACTGAGGAGACCAATTTTTGAAGCTTTCCAGGTGGAATGATTTCCCATTCTTGTACAGATTAAGTTGTTCAACAGTCCGGCGTCGCCGTTGTCGTATTTTACACTTCATAATGCGCAACACATTTACATTGTGAGACAGGTCTGGACTACAGACAGGCCAGTCTAGTACCCACACTCTTTTACTACGAAGCCACGCTGTTGTAACACGTGCAGAATGTGGCTTGGCATTGTCTTGCTGTAATAAGCAGGGGCGTCCATGAAAAAGACATTGCTTGGATGGCAACATATGTTGCTCCAAAACCTGTATGTACCTTTCAGCATTAATGGTGCCTTCACAGATGTGTAAGTTACCCATGTCTTGGGCACTAATACATCCCCATACCATCACAGATGCTGGCTTTTGAACTTTGTGCCCATAACAGTCCGGATGGTTATTTTCCTCTTTGGTAGTATGCTTTGCATAGAAGAGTTTTAACTTGCACTTACAGATGTAGCGACAGACTTTAGTTACTGAGCCAATGTGGTGATATCCTTTACACACTGATGCCGCTTTTTGACGCAGTATCGCCTGAGGGATCCAAGGTCACGGGCATGCCGCTTAAGTGCAGTGATTTCTCCAGATTCTCTGAACCTTTTGATGATATTACAGACCGTAGATGGTGAAATCCCTAAATTCCTTTCAATAGTTCATTGAGAAATGTTGTTCTTAATCTGTTCTACAATTTGCTCACGCATTTGTTCACAAAGTGAACAAATGCTTGTGAATGACTGAGCATTTCATGGAAGCTGCTTTTATACCCAATCTTGGCACCCACCTGTTCCCAATTAGCCTGTTCATCTGTGGGATGTTCCAAATAAGTGTTTGATGAGCATTCCTCAACTTTCTCAGTCTTTTTTGCCACTTGTGCCAGTGCCTTTCAGGCATCAAATTCCAAATGAGCTAATATTTTGGCCAGAGTATTTTGTTTTGAAAATGTACTATGTATTTATATATCTTTCTTGACCTACCATAGTAAAATATTGGTTTATTGAAAAAGGTTAATCAATTTTGTGGAAGCAATAATCTCACATTAGTTAAGTCACACCTATGAACCTTTTTCAATACCTTTTAAACTTCATTATGTTCTTTCTTCAATAGACCCAACTTTCTGCATCTCCATCTCCATCTCCATATACTCAAATACTCAACATGGTTAAATATTGCGTTGTCATCATAGCAGCAATGTAATCACCTGCATCCTTACTCTTTTTAATGCCAAAAGCCCCCTGGGCTGTCATTAATGATTGATGTTAATGATGATAATTCGAACGCACCCTGCTTTTTCCTTCTTGCAAGATTGTTCAGCTTTGCACTGTATATATATATATTTTTAAACATGCCTTCTCCATTTAAAAGATTTTAATTTAATTTTACACTCCTCCTTTTCCACCACATCAAAGTAGAAACCGGTGTTACGATGCATATGGTAAGGTGCAGGAAAAGAGGCCAACGTGTAATTTACTGTCTTTATTCCAAGGAGGAATTAACAAATAGCAATGGTGGTGAGGGAGGGAGCACACCATGGAAAAAACTGCACACAAAAACACACTTATCTGGTGGTCACACCGGAACATAGCGGTGTGATGATGATGGCTGTGCTGGTGGGGTGGCAGAGCTGTGGTCAGCAAAACTGTTACCTCCTGCTAGACTACCGCCTTAGTAGACCTTAATCTCCGTCCCTTTCTCGATTCCCACGGCTCCCTACCTGTTGACCATGCGTCCTAAACGCAGTGAATTGACCCGGCCAGGTGGGGGGCCTCTTTCCAACCGTGTAAAAATTACTATTTTTTAGCAGTTGAAGGCAGATCCGCTGCCACTATGGTATTCCTCAGAGGACGAGGAGGATGAGGCATGGAACTCCCTGGTGTCCGAAACCCGCGACACAGACTGGTTAGGGTTGGGTTAGGTTTGGGTTAGGGTTAGGGTTAGGTTTGGGTTAGGGTTAGGTAGGGTTAGGTAGGGTTAGGGGTTAGGGTTAGGTTTGGGTTAGTGTTAGGGTTAGGGTTAGAGGTTAGGGTTAGGGTTAGGGTTAGAGTTAGGGTTAGGGTTACGATTGAGGTTAGGGTTAGGTTAGGGTTAGGGTTAGGGTTATGGTTAGGGTTAGGGTTAGGGTTGGGGTTAGGGTTAGGGTTAGGGTTAGGGTTGGGTTAGGGTTAGGGTTAGGGTTAGCTGCTGTGCCCGGTACGTGGAGGGTGTTAGAGGCAATGGAGGCGGAGACGCGGAGGAGCTCGAGGACTTGATGTGGGGTCCCAACGGTTCGCTGGTCCCCATTGACTCAAACATCGCCGCACTACTGTGCCGTTTGCGTCGGCGAGGTTGAAGAGCTTTGAGAAAGGGTTTGACTCGCTACCGGGATGCTCTGCCCCTAGTGACTCAAACTCTGCCCTTAGTGACTCAAGCTCATGTTCCATCTTTTGTGACTGTTCCACATTTGGGAGAAAGCGTCTGGCATCCGATTTCTGAGGGGACGGGGGGACGGGGGGGGTGGTGCTGATGACTGTGCTGGTGGGGTGGCAGAGCTGCGGACAGCCAAACTGACCTCCTGCTAGACTACCCCCACCTGGGTAGGGCAAGCCAAGCCGCAACCTCCAGCCAGACCACCACCACCTGCTCCAAGGCTGGTCCCCGCACCAGCACCCGCTCTAAGGCTGAACCCCGCACTATCACCCGCTAAAAGGCTGGTCCCCGCACCAGCACCCACTCCAAGGCTGGTCCTCGCACCAGCACTTGCTTTAAGGCTGGTCCCAGCACTCGCTCCAAAGCTGGTCCCCATGCCAGCACCCAGGCTGATCCCCGTGCCATCACCCAGGCTGGTCGCCGTGCCAGCACCTCGGCTAGGTCCTGTGGCAGAAAATTGGCTAGCTTCTGCGGCAGCACCATGGCTAGCTCCTGCTTCAGCACCTCGGCGACCTCCTCAGCCTGTTGCTTCGTCTCTGGCTCTGACAACATCGTCTTTCTTGTCTCTGGCTCCAACGACATCATCGTCCTCGTCTCCGGCTGGCTTTTCCACGGCGCCGTCATCCTTCTCGTCTCCGGCAGACTGTCCCACGGCGCCGCCCTCATCTCCAGCATCGTCGCCTCCGCAAACTCCGGCTGGTCGGCCGCACAGGTGGCCATCAGGCGCCCGCACGCGGCACCCTCTGTGGCCAGTGCATGGACGCTTTTTGCGCCAACAGCGCGACGCACAGGACGTAAGCGTGGAACTCAGGCTGCTCTGGTTCTGGCGCCACTCACGTCCGCCTTCCCGACACCCAAGGAGGTGGTCCTTCTATGGTCGCCCGTCTCGGCGGCTGCAGCGCCGTTCTACTCGCCACCGCCACCAGACTTGTCCCCGGTGGATTCGGGGACACTTGGGCCGGCGACTCATCATCATTCCCCCCTCCGCCCTCTCTTGACTCTTGATCTTGGTCTCTGTTTTTTGTTTAGTTTCCTAGGACATTCTGGAAGCTTCCAGATGAGGGCACAAAAGTCAGTATAATCGTTCTCCCATGAAAACGTACCTGAGAGCTGCATCTTATTGACAGGAGGAAGAGAAGAAGTGCGCCCTCTTATGGTCGCTCTACCTGGGGAGTGAGGGCGCATACAGTGAAGGAATGTTCTGGTGGGGCGTGTCCGACAGCGAGAGAGAGACTGGTCAGCGTCGCTGCAGTACCAACAAGAGACCCAGACGCCGACGTCGATCACGTTCCATGGACGTGAGCCGGCTGCCACCGAGTTGCATGGGCTCGTCCACCTCCCACGCTGGAGGGTCGGAAGTCCTCGGGGGCTCGCAAGTCGTGGCGAAGCGAGCGTTGGAACAGCTCTTCCGGGTTTTCGTCTAGGAGTTTCCACTCGAACTCCTCCTCCATCAAGCATGACCGTGATCCTCGAAGATCACGGTTAGCTCGATCAGCTCATCCAGAACAGTGGGGAGAGCCAGCGGAATCATTATCTTGCGAATATCCTCTGCAAGTCTAAGATAAAATTGTTCAGGAGAGCTGAGGAGTTCCATTGCTGTCGGCCACTCTCGTGCGAAATTCAATAGCATAATCAGAGACTCTGCGCTGACCCTGACACATTTTGAAAAGGGAGCGAGCTGCTTCCCGGCCTGAAGGGTGTCGCTGAAAAATCTGAAGCAGCATTCTGGGCAATGCCAGAAAAGACGAGCTGGTGATGGTATTGCGTCTCCACTCTGCCGTAGCCCATGCTCCTGCTCGCCTTGAGAGGTGAGAGATGACAAATGCCACCTCGGCTCACTCTGTAGCAAAATCCGCAGCTTGCAGCTAAAGGTGGATCTCGCACTGGGTGAGAAACTGCTATACGTCATCTGTATCCCCCGAGAATCTCTCCGGTCGGGATAGCTCGGAGTAGATGGCTGGCACAGCTGAAGCCTGGACCAACGCCTGGACAGCACTGGCGACAGAATCAGCCCCAGGTTTGGGCTGGGTGCGAGCAAGCAGTGTTGAGGTGGGAGGTCAGGCTTTCAATCATGGCCTCCTGCCGCTCGGCAAGACCTTGCCGCGCACCAAATCAAATCCCATCTGAATTATAAACAAAATAAACATATTTATTCCATGGAATTTTGCAATGCAACTTTGAGTGACAGTGACAACAAGCGGCCCTAATGGTGTTCGTCAACACCGTTCAATTGAACACCGTTCAATTATTGTAACGTCTATCGAGATGCTTTCACTTTATTGAACAAAACTGTTTATATTCGGACATAACCACACCAAAAACATGAGTAAAACAATTATATCTCGAAAAACTAGTCATTTTCTGCCGTACAAACCAGGCCAAAACCAACTTGTCATCTGTCACCAACACGCATAGCACTAAACCACTGGTGCGTTTAAGGCCACACAAAAAGTCGGACAACTCAAACACCACACAAAGTTACACTATGACTCCTCAGTCATACGTGTGCTTATTTTACTGTCATTTATTATTAATGTTAATTTATATATATTAGTCATGGAATGCTGTTACACACACTATGTTGAAGTATTACTATTATTATTATTATTATTATTATTATTTATCTTACGGTATATATCAAAAATAATATTGAGCAAAATTTAATTGAAATATTGTCGATGTGGCCCTCCAGCAGTGCTCGGGTAGCTCATGCGGCCCCCGGTAAAAATTAATTGCCCACCCCTGGTGTACAGGGTTACAGAAAAGGAACGCTGATGGGTCGCCACAAGGCGCCCGTAAAAGATGGGGAAAAGGTAAAACGCTGGGGAAGGATGAGTAAAAAAATACAATCTAGACTGGGCTCCTAAGGGGGCCCAGTCTGGAGTGGGAAAAAAACTCCACAGCAAAGCACATATACATATTACAACATACATCTCAAGATATCTAGCAACAGAGGGAAGGCAGTGCGGGGTCATGGTGGTAGGCCGCAGCTCTCAGGCGCTGATCATCCTTTCATCACCCTAATGGGATTTGCGTCGAGGGCGTTGGATCGGGGGGGGGGATTTTTTTTGTGGATGCATGTTTGTGTGTAAGCCTGCAGTGTTCTCTGTTCCGTGGCCTTGATGTCGTGCTGTCGCTAGTCCAAAGTCAACAACAACAGGTGTGTGTCCATGAGAGACAAGAAGGGAGTTTGTTGTGTCTTCGCTGCACTGTCCTTCGGGAGAGGCTCGAAGCCAGGGAAACAATCCAAGTTAGAATGTTTTGTATACGAGTGAAAATAACATTTGCTTTTCACTCTAAATTGTCTATGACTGGTCCTCAAACCTGCGGGGCAGACAGTCCGATGTGATCCAAAATCACAAGAGTGTCCACAGTTCTTCCCGCATCCTCCAATCATCTGTGGCAGCTTTGGGGTACTTTGAAGACTGCCAGCAACTTCCAATTTGTCGACAAACAAGAGCAACGCTTACTCCAATCAGCAGATGTCCTGTAGTCATAATTCCGAATAGGTAGATATCTTCACGTCCTCGACAGAAAAGGGTCGCCAGGCACGCGGCACTCCTTCTCCTAAGAGTCTGTCGTGTGTCCAGCAACAACCGCTCCGTCACGACAAGCAGATCTTGTCAATTTCATTGAGGCCAGTTAAATAGTCCCATGTTGATTTGGAGAGCAGTGCAAAAAGAGGCAACAAAAAAGTTAAGACAAGACAAGACAAGGAAGCAAGCAGGAGAGATAAGGGAAAGGAAAGGGGAGCGTCCACCCTCGATGAGTGCTTACTGACAAGTTGTGTCAGTAAGCTGACAAGGAAAATTAGGGGAAAAATCATTGTGCACTGGACTTCTCAAAGTTTCTTAAAGTTAAGTTACAGAAGCGTCAAATGGAGAAAAGAGCAAACGGTGAGAGACATATGATGGTACACCCTCATTGCCAGGTCAACGACACCTCCTTATTGAAGTGTGTCTGGCTGTCTGCTATCTTGCAAATTTTTGATGATTACCTGCTGTCTGGTGTGCTCGCTCTTCTTGCCTCTCTCTCTGGCCCTGCAGTGGGACGATCAACAGGTGGCACTGATTCTGGGCAAACCGGCCACTATCGGGGCTATTTAAGCTGAGTAGTGGCAGCTGGGAGACGTCGGTTCCACATGCTTTGTGCTATTGTTTATGGATACACGTACTTCTTCGCCACTGTCTTTTTCCTGTGACTCGCCCTCTGAGTCTCCTTCCCGTATTGGCACCGACGTCTCCCTCCTGTGTGTCTGGCCCAGCTGTGTTCCGGTGTGACCACCAGATAAGTGTGTTTTTGTGTGCTGTTTTTTCCATGGTGTGGTCCCTCCCTTGCCATAATCGCTTTTTGTTAATTCCTTGGAATAAAGACTGTAAATTGCACGTTGGCCTCTTTTCCTGCATCTTGGGTTCCGCACCATACGAGATGGTAACAGTTGGAACCGACCAGAGAGATGGAACCTGCAGAGAAAGACCCCATCAAGATGGCTCTATGCAGTCAAGCCCAACGATTGGCCGAGCAAGAAGAGCAGCTTGAGCAGTGCGCAATTGCGCAGGCGCGCACCTTAGGTGAGGGGACGTTGCTTTGCAGTTCATGTGTTGTTGGAAACACGGCATTCTTCATCAACGTTTCTCTTTTTGGCGTCTCGGGTGTAAACCGTGCATCACTTGTCGCTGCATGTGCACCTTCACTCGCAGGTTACACACGGACACACGCCCATAAATAATACTTTTCAAAATAAAAGCAGCACAGTTGTATTGCGCGCAGGACATAGATGTTTTTTCAACTTTATTTTGTAATTGCAGTTGTTCACATTCACTCACAATCACGCATACGTCCACACGGAAGTAATACAAATAACGATTTTCAAAACAAAAGCAGCACCGTTGTATTGCACACTCGACATAGATACTTTTTAAAATGTATTTTGTAATTTATAATTGGCCTCACGCGGGCCGGACAGGGACGCACAAAGGGCCGGATGCGGCCCGCGGGCCGCAGAATGCCCAGGTCTGCTGTACACTGTTTGTTTGTCTAATCTTGAACGGGTTTGTGCTGAAAACAAAGTTTCATTGTACTTGTGCAATGACAATAAAGACCTATCCTATCCTGTACTACTGTATATTTATATAGTATATACATATGAGCATATCTCAAACCAGGATATCCCCACAAACTAATTTCAATAGCTTAATTAAAGAAGTAAACTATTTTATTCCACAAATTGACAACAATTAGTGTGGAATATTTAAAAAGTAACATTTCTTAAATACCGGTACCTTTGATGACTAAGTAAGCCATAAAAACTATAATAAATGATTTTCAAAAAGTTCAATATTGTAAACTGTTCATTAGAAACGTTAGAAACTTCCATATTCTAAAATTTGGGTTCAGTAACCCTGAGCTACTGCTATTTAAATAATCATGCGACCTTTATAATTAATTTAAACATACACTATATTGCCAAGAATATTTGGTCACCCATCCAAATGATGAGAATCGGGTGTCCTAATCACTTGGCCCAGCCACAGGTGTATAAAATCAAGCACTTAGGCATGGAGACTGTTTCTACAAACATTTGTGAAAGAATGGGCGGCTCTCAGTGATTTCCAGCATGGAACCGTCATAGGGGCGGTATGGTGTAGTGGGTAGAGCGGCCGTGCCAGAAAACTGAGGGTTACAGGTTCACTCCCCGCCTCTTGACATCCAAATCGCTGCCGTTGTGTCCTTGGGCAAGACACTTCACCCTTGCCCCCGGTGCCGCTCAGATTGGTGAATGAATGATGAATGAATGATAGGTGGTGGTCGGAGGGGCTGTAGGCGCAAACTGGCAGCCTCGCTTCTGTCAGTCTACCCCAGGGCAGCTGTGGCTACAAATGTAGCTTACCACCACCAGGTGTGAATGAATGATGGGTTCTCACTTCTCTGTGAGCGCTTTGAGTATCCAATAATAGGAAAGTGCGATATAAAATCTAATCCATTATTATTATTAAGATGCCACCTGTGCAACAAATCCAGTGGTGAATTGTCCTTGGTCCTAAATATTCCAAAGTCAATTATAACTTAAATATTTATTATAAAAAACTGGAAGAGTTTGGGAACAACAGCAACTCAACCACAAAGTGTTAGGCCACGTAAACTGACAAAGGGGTCAGCGGATGCTGAAGTGCATACTGCAAAGAGGTCGCCGACTTTCTGCACAGTCAGTTTGTACAGAGCTCCAAACTTCATGTGACCTTCCATTTAGCCCATGTACAGTACGCAGAGAGCTTCATGAAATGGGTTTTCATGGCCGAGCAGCTGCATCTCAGCTTTACATCACCAAGTCCAATGCAAAGCGTTGGATACAGTGGTGTAGCGCATGTCGCCACTGGACTCTAGAGCAGTGGAGACACCTTCTCTGGAGTGATGAATCATGCTTTTCCATCTAGCAATCTGATGGACCAGTCTGGGTTTGGAGGTTGCCAGGAGAACGCTACATTTCAGACTGCATTTTGCCGAGTGTGAAATTTGGTGGAGGAGGAATATGGTGTGGGATTTTTTTCAGGAGTTGAGTTTGGCCCCTTAGTTCCAGTGAAAATAACTTTGAATGCTCCAGGAGACCAAAGCATTTTGGACAATTCCATGCTCCCAACCTTGTGGGAACAGTTTGTAGCGGGCCCCTTCCTCTTCTAACATGACTGTGCACCAGTGCACAAAGCAAGTTCCATAAAGACATGGATGACAGAGTCTGGTGTGGATGACCAGAGTCCTGACCTGAACCCGATAGAACACCTTTGGGATGAATTAGAACAGAGACTGGGAGCCAGGCCTTCTCGACCAACATCAGTGTGTGACCTCACCAATGCGCTTTTGGAAGAATGGTGGAAAATTCCAATAAACACACTCCGCAACCTTGTGGACAGCCTTCCCAGAAGAGTTAAGGCTGTAGTAGCTGCAAAAGGTCGACCCACATCATATTGAACCCTATGGGTTAGGAATGGGATGGCATTTCAAGTTCATATGTGAGTCAAGGCAGGTGGCCAAATACTTTTGGCAATATAGTGTACAATTATGTGCTTTTCACTATCCCTTATCATAAATGTTGTTATTTTTTAAAATGAAGAGAATACTGGAAAGTGTGTAGATAATCTGGTGTATGTTCATAAAGAACATTTTGGAATAATAGACTGATTGTCTTGTCTTGCAGTAAGACTTCTGTAGGAGGAGGAGGGGCTTGCCGGTTCCCCTCATCCCACCTGGTGAGTGTGCCTGTTGACTTATCTTAAGGAAGCATCAATTGTATTTTTTATCTTACTATTTCCCACCATTTAAACACATAAGCTTTTTTGCCAACAAGATGCTGACTTATTTAATTAGGCACAAACACGTTTTGTTGAAGAAAAAGTTTTGGCAATAATGATTCAAAATCAAAACTATTCAGTACGTCTTTTTTGTTGCCTTCACACGTCACACTTAACACACACATCCATGTCTCTTCCCCGCATCCTTTGTTCAAACAAACTTGCTTTTCCCTCTATTTTTCTTGTCATGCACCTTATTGTTTCCCTTATGGCCTACAATCTCAAACATGAGAACCATTAATATTCTATACCTCCTACATCTAGGTAATATTTACGCTATTTCTAAATGTCTGCTTTCACTTACCAACCTTAACTTTATCAAATGTGTTTAAAATGTGTGTCTTATCATACTTTGACCTTTAACCTCACCACAACAACTTTCAGGTTTCTCAGAGAAAAAAAATAAAAACTTGCAAAAGACCAAATATTATACTCCTTGACTAAAGTTTAACTGTTTTAAAAAATGGGTTATACTTGTATAGCGCTTTTCTACCTTCAAGGTACTCAAAGCGCTTTGACACTTTCACATTCACCCATTCACACACACATTCACACACTGATGGCGGGAGCTGCCATGCAAGGCCCTAACCACGACCCATCAGGAGCAAGGGTGAAGTGTCTTACTCAGTGGCCTAGTGGTTAGAGCGTCCGCCCTGAGATCGGTAGGTTGTGAGTTCAAACCCCGGCCGAGTCATACCAAAGACTATAAAAATGGGACCCATTACCTCCCTGCTTGGCACTCAGCATCAAGGGTTGGAATTGGGGGTTGAATCACAAAAAAATATTCCAGCTGCTGGAATATTATATATTAATATAATTATCTCAGAACAATGAACCTTCCCCTCACCTCCCAGGGGGTGAACAAGGGGATGGGTCAAATGCAGAGGACAAATTTCACCACACCTAGTGTGTGTGTGACAATCATTGGTACTTTGACTTAACTTTATCAAGGTAGAAGGTGGGGATTTAACCAGGAACCCTCAGGTTGCTGGCACGGTCACTCTCCCAACTTCGCCACGCCGTCCCCTAAATGTTGGCTATGGTCCTATCACAACCTTGTTTAACTTTATGAATTCAATATATTCATCTGCCCTCAGTTCTTTCAGCATTGCCAAACACAGAATGCAACTGTAGTACACATTTTGAAAATGTACATGATTGCAAACGAAAGAAAGGTTCAAGCAATCACACTACAATGTTATCAATATCCTTAAATCGATACAACATAAAAAACTTTGAAAGACGTGTATGCTAGGTAGCTAGCATTAAAAATAGTCAAATCCTTCAATCTCTCTGTTTCAATCTTTGAAGCAGTAGTCTGTTTTAGAAAAGTGCTATATAAAAAAATCGACCTTGACCTTGACCTTAGTGACACACCCTAAACCACCTTTCCCCAGAACTAATTCCAACACCTATGAAGAAATAAAACTTGTTCTGGAGCAATATACTGACACAAAGGCACCTCACAGTCGAACACTGATTGAGGCTTTTCATTAAAACTCAGATGAAATTATCTCAGAACAAAGAACCTTCCCAGTTTTAGATATGTTTTGTTTATAAACCCTCCTGTACAATTATCTGCAAAAATAGGGCCGACACATTACTCCCGATTCTACCAACTATACCTCTAGCACATATCAGGCATATTCCTTCTGGCTTTACTCATGCACCATATAACCGGAGTTCTTCCACCCTAGGACAACGTCACAAAGGTTAGGCATTTGCAGGCATTTCATCTCAACCGATACTTGCTGACATGTATGGAGAGCAAAAAGTAAAATACAACGCTTTGTATCAACAGACAAAACCTTCACATGTGACCACACATAGCTAAAGATCAATAAGCACACAAGCAATGCTTTATCCCAATATGTTATACAAGTTTAGTTTTAATGATCTACATTTTGTGACTTAAGTTCATCCACCATAGCTTTAGAGAAGGGGTGATGTATAAGAAATTTGTGTAAATATCCAAGGGGATCAGGTTGTTTTTGTACCAGTCTGCAAGTTAGTGATAATGCATGGAGTAAAGTTGAACTATTGGTTATTTACTATAAGGTTTAAAAGCTAGTAAACCAAAAGTAAGGCACTTGTTTTGTATAACCACATTGTAGTTCACTAGTGTACATGACACACGAGCCATAGCTCTGAGGATCCTGGCAGTTTAAGCTCATGAAGTTTGGGATGCGCTAAAGTCTCTAAACAATAATTTATACCAAATGCCATTGCTTTTCATAATGTGACAAAGTGAAAAAATCCACATGTTTGACATTAACTACTTTTACTTTGATACTTATTTTTAGCTCTTAAAGGGGAACTGCACTTTTTGGAATTTTGCCTATCATTCACAATCCTTATGAGAGACAAGAACACATATGTCTTCTTTTTGGGGGGAATTTTAAAGATGATAAAAACGCTTGAAAGATGTGGCTAATGGGAGTCACCGTTGTAGCCTTCATAGCCCTCTAAAACAACTTCAAAACTCTCCAACGTATTGTATACACATTGCAAGTCTATATATAATGTAGTAACAGATACCTTCATAACAATATGAAATGTTTTATATACACACTGCAAGTGTATACAGTAAAAAATGTAGTAACAGACACCTTCATAACAATATGTAAGATGTACAATACCATACCATACCGTACCATACCAACTTTATTTTATCAAGCCCTTTAAAAACAACCACAGTTGAAGAACAAAGGGCTGTACACCACAAAGAAGTACAGGCAAAAGACAGACTAAAAAAATAACATTTAGAACAGAAGTAAAATACACATTGAAAAAGCAAATACAAATTACCCTAAAATCAATTTGTTAGATAAAAAACAGTTAAAAAGTTAAAAACAGTCAAAAAAGTTAAAAACAGTTTAAAGTCTCACGCTGGGTTAAAAGCCAGTGAATAAAAATGGGTTTTAAGAAGGGTCTTAAAAATAGCCAAAGAAGGGGCCTGTCTCACATGGAGAGGGAGATCATTCCAGAGTTTGGGACCCGCAACAGAGAAGTCTCTGTCCCCTCTGAGCTTGCGCTTTGATTTGGGTACCTCCAGGAGCAGCTGATCAGCTGACCTGAGGGACCGGGTGGGGGCATAGAGGTGGAGCAGCTCAGAGAGGTAAGGTGGGGCAAGACCACGTAAGGATTTAAAAACGAGTACGATCATTTTAAAATGGACTCTAAAAGACACAGCCAGCCAGTGGAGGGAGGCTAAAACAGGAGTAATGTGCTCTCTTTTTCTTGTGTTAGTTAAAAGTTGGGCAGCTGCATTTTGGACCAGCTGCAGACGTGAGAGGGAGGACTGACTAATTCCAAAATACAAAGAGTTACAGTAATCCAGCCGAGATGTGATAAAGACATGGATTACTGTCTCAAACTGTTGCTTAGAAGAAGGTTTTTAACCTTAGCCAGCTGACGTAAATAAAAAAAGATGGCTTTCACCACTGTGCCAATCTGACGGTCCATCAATACGAAAGCCCAGGTTGGTAGGTTGGCTTAACGTGCAAAGCCAAGGGGCCAAAGTCAACAGGGGGAGCTCACAGGTACAACTAGGTCCAAACACTATTACTTCTGTCTTCTTTTCATTGAAGTTTAAGAAATTTAGGGCCATCCAGGCTTTGATATCATTAAGACAAGCAAGTAGTGGCTACATTGAAGAGGCATGATTTCTCTTTAACGGAAAATAAATTTGTGTGTCATCGACATAACAATGAAAACAAATATCATGCTTTCTTAGGATTGAGCCCAGGGGAAGTAAATAAATAGAACAGAGCTGTGGTCCTAAAACTGAGCCCTGTGCACCCCACATGTCAAGGGAGCAACAGAGGATTCAGAACCAGCAACATTTACAGAGAAGGTCCTGTTCGTCAAATATGACTTCAGCCAACTCAAAGCAGTACCACACATGCCCACTTGATGCTGTAGGCGGCTAATTACAATATTATGGTCCACCGTATCAAATGCTGCTGTTAGGTCGAGTAAAACTAAAATCACATGATCACCTAAATCTGTTGCTCGAAGGATGTCATTAAACACCCTTAATAATGCTGACTCGGTACTATGGAGGGGTTTAAACCCAGACTGGAAGACTTCTAAAATATCACAGTCCTCTAAAAAAGTGGTTAACTGGGTAAAAACAATCTTCTCCTAGATCTTTGAGAGGAAAGGCAGCTTATAAATGGGTCTAAAATGGGCTAAAACTGAACTGTCCAGACCAGGTTTCTTTAAAAGCGGTTGAACCACGGCGTGTTTAAAACTGGTAGGAACCCCACCAGAAAACAGACTGCTATTTAAAATGTTAAGAACAGGCTGCCCTATGCAAGAAAACACTTCTTTAAAAAATGTAGGAGGGACAGCATCATGGGGGGGACCTGAGGGCTTCATATGATTGGTTAATTATTGTAACTGCCGCAGAGTCACTTGCTCAAACTGATTAAAAACAGCAGAGTAGTTAAACGGGACAGAAGGGTCAGAGGTCGGAACAGAAATGGGAACCCTTGTTGTGGCAATCTTATCAATAAAATACTCTAAAAAGGCATTACACAATTCAGAGGGGGGTTTCAAACATGTAGGCTGAGGGGCATTAAGAACAGAGTCAATGGTTTTGAATAAAACACAGGGGTCAAGACTATTTGAGGCAATAATGTTTGCCAAATGTTCTCTTTTTGCCTCTTTTACTGTGCTCTGATATCGATGCTGTCATGCCAAATTTCTTCCCCCTACAAACCCCCCCCCCCATTTACTTCCGGGGCTACGTCCAATAAAATCACAAATTTGCCGGGGGTCCTTAACCAGCACGCGACTGTCCTGTTTCGCGCCTGTACAAAAAAAACAACAATAATCGATTTCTTCAGATTCCAGCAGCTGTCAAAGACGAAGTATCCTTCCAGCGACGGGCAGTCAAAGCCGAAGTGCTATCGATCGCTGTCAATGACGTAAGAGGAAACATGACCACGGAAGTAAATGGGGGGGGCGGGGGTTTGTAGGGGGAAGAAATTTGGCGTGACAACAGTCCTTTAAAATCTGGAGTGACACCTGAAGCTTGTCCTTCTTCCACCTGCGTTCAGCTTTGCGGCACTCACGTCTGATCGCACGGGTTCTCTCATTAAACAATGGTTCTGATTTAGTTTTGGCCTTTTTGATTTTTAAAGGAGCCACTGAGTTCAAGGCTGTCTCACAGGTGGAGTCAAACAATGCATTGAGTTTCTCAGTGTCAGAAAAAATAGAGTCAGAGGGTAAAAAAACCTGGTTAAAAGCAATAATAAACTGACCATCAGTGGAAGGGTTAAAAACTTGACAGAGACGCGCAGGAGCGCACACTCCAGCTGTCAAGCAGTTAAAACTGGCCTCAAATATGACAGGCATATGGTCTGAAAGCACATTGTCACAAATGTCCAAGTTAGACACAGGTAGACCATAGAGGACAAGATCAAGCGTGTGACCACGTCCGTGTGTGGGGCCAGACACAAACTGTGTAAAATTAAAAGAGTCAATAAGGTTTAAAAAATCCTTCACCAGTGGCTTGTCGGGACACCATACATATTAAAATCCCCAACAATGACGACACGATCATAGCGGGGCATAATTCCTGCTAAAAGGTCCGAAAAGTCATTGATGAAGTCCTTGTTGTATTTGGGCGGGCGGTAAATGACAATGCACAGCACCGCGTCAGCGCGACACACCTCAAATAAAGTCATTTCAAAGCTGGCGAAAAATGACGAAGGAAAGCATTGCTTACATTCATAGTCATTTTTATAAAGTGTCGCAGTTCCACCTCCACGGCCTGAGGTACGAGGAGAGTTAAAATAGCAACAGTCTGCCGGCAGAAGTTCGGAGAAAACACTGGACTCACCGGCACAGAGCCACGTCTCCGTTATGCACAGGAAGTCCGACAGCGTGACTCGAAGAAATCCCTGAGTGGGAACGTTTTGTTCACGACTGATCTGGCGTTTACCAGACCAATTCTGGCAGGAGATGAGACCGGCGTTGCAGCACAACGGAAATCCTGGCACAGCAACTTTAAATTTGAGGGATTCACCCCACATTGGCGGCACCGGGCTGAGCAGGTGCAGGTGCGGTGCGTCCATGGTCTCTCATCGGGGTCGATTTCCGGTACAAGGTAACCCGATGGATCCACGGAGGGCCAGAAAGCAACAAGGGAAACGCTTAATACATTTCCCGTCCGGGCAGCGCTGGAAGAGCACGCCAACAGTACATACTGCTTTACCCGCCGGCCACTACGGGTGCCGCGGCGACGCTTCTGCGGAAAGCTCAGGGCTGGAAACCGGAAGAGGTGAGCTGGTATTCCTGACAGCAACGGGGGCAGGACATGTGGACCACCAAAATCAAAAGAAAAGTTATTTTTGATAGGTGGTCGAAAAACCAACAATTCTTGGCGATCATACACCAGCAGAGACTCGAACTGTTTAGTGCAGTAGGACAAAATCAACAAAAACTGAAACCAGACTGAGAGCGGTAGATGGCCAGCCAAACACGACGGCGCCATCTTGAATCCAAATGCAAGTATATACATAATGTAGTAACAGACACGTTCATAACAATATAGGATATGTATAACATTTACCGTTTTTTGTCATTTTAATCATTGCCGGAACTAATTCTTCTGCATATTTTTTTCCGTTTCCATAGCAGCGCACGTCCGACTTCTGTCAACAACCGCTTACGGACATAAACACGCAAGTGTGTTCTAATCATGGCAGATTGCGTAACAAACAACGAAGACGACTATTTTTGGACAAAAATGACGATTCACAACCTCATCTTTTTGAAGCTGAATATATGGAGGATGAACTATTGCTTACAGAAGCCGCTACAAAAGAAGAAGGAGACGTTGGACCAAACAGAAGTTTGGTGAAAGTGAATTGAAGCTGCAAAATGTGGAACTTGAAGCCAAGCTATTTCGACATGAAAGGAGTCCTTACCCATAATTTCCCTGAAAAAATGTCTCTGGCCAGCTGGACCAAACAGACAACTGTCTATCGAGTGAGTCACACTTTATAGTGATCATGATGCACACAGCACATCATGACAGACAGCATATGTTGTCTGGCTAGCTGTGTACAAACAAAACATGAAATAATACTTTACAGATACTTAATATGATTATTCATGTTTTTCAGTCAGTACAGATTGTTGTCTTATCACATAGTGTTGTGCATTACAAGCTCAAATGCGTTTTGTGCTGACGTGAAAGCTAGCTTATCTCTTGCCGTAGTTTATACGGCAAATACCGTAGCACGCCGATGTGTCAGTACGCTAGAAAAATAGTTTCCCAGTGTTTGCTGTTACAATAACAATGTTGCTACAGTTTGGTTATTATACAGGCTACAGAATGTAAATTACATTTGTCGACGGTTTTTGAATACATTTATAAAGTGATTTAGAGGTTGTATTGATTGCTCCCATTAGCTGCATTGCTAGCCACCAAGCTCGAGCCAATGTTTATATGTTAGAAAGCGAAAAAATATGAACAAACATTTTGTCTTCTTGTCTCTCATAATGATTGTGAACAATAGGCAAAAGTCCAAAAAAGTGCAGTTTCCCTTTAACTCAGGGGTGCCGACACTTTTTCAGCAGGCGAGCTACTTTTCAAATGACCAAGTCGAGGTGATCTACCTCATTTTCATAAAGATACAAATATACATTGTCATTCAAATTTTAACTTTACAGTACAAATAAGAACAACATTTTGTTGCATTAGCTCGTTGTAGTGCAGGATAACAGAGCAACAAGGTGCAGATATAAATAAATAGATTACTATACATCTGTACAGTAATCTAGAACAGTGGTCCCCAACCTTTTTGTAGCTGCGGACCGGTCAACGCTTGAAAAAATGTGTTTCCATTAGGAAATACAATCATGTGTGCTTACGGACTGTATCTCTGCAGACTGTATTGATCTATATTGATATAATAATGTATATATTGTGTTTTTTATGTTGATTTAATTTTTAAAAAATAAAAATAATTTATTGTGAGGCCTGGTACCAATTGGTCCGCGGACCGGTACCGGGCCCTGGCCCGGTGGTTGGGGACCACTGATCTAGAATATATTCATCTAAATATATTGCACTTTTCCATATGCATCCCTGTTTATGGATGTATGTTATATTGTCTTTATATTCCACCGAGTTAATCCATTTTTGGGGGGAAATTGAGGGGATTATTATGATGCATTCAAAAGTCTTACGACCTGAGGGAAGAAGCTGTTACAGAACCTGGAGGTTCTGCTACGGAGGCTGCGGAACCTCTTTCTAGAGTCCAACAGTGAAAACAGTCCTTGGTGGGGGTGGGAGGAGTCTCTGCAGATTTTCTGAGCCCTGGTCAGGCAGCGGCTTTTTGCGATCTCCTGGATATTTTCTGCCGTCCTCACCACTCTCTGCAGAGACTTCCAGTCTGAGGCACTGCAGGTTCCAGTCCAGACAGAGATGCAGTTGGTCAGTAGGCTCTCTATAGTGCCTCTGTAGAATGTGGTGAGAATGGGGGTAGGGAGCTGTGCTCTTTTCATCCAACGCAAGAAGTGCATGCGCTGCTGAGCTCTTTTTACAAGAGCTCCGGTGTGTAGGGCCCAGTCATATTGTCAGTTATCTGCACCCCCAGTAACATGGTGCTGCTTACGATCTCCACTGCTGTGCTGTTGATGAAGAGTGGAGTGTGGCTGGACTGGTGCTTCCTGAAGTCGACGATGATCTCCTTGGTCTTGTCGACGTTCAGGATCAGGTTGTTGGTTCTGCATCAGTCAACCAGATGTTTCACCTTCTCCCTGTAGTCCCTGTCGTTGTTGTCACGGATGAGGCCCACTAAATGGTAAATGGGTCGTACTTGTATAGCGCTTTTTTACCTTTTTAAGGAACTCAAAGCGCTTTGACACTATTTTCCACATTCACCCATTCACACACACACATTCACACATTCACACACTGATGGCGGGAGCTGCCATGCACGGCGCTAACCAGGCCCATCAGGAGCAAGGGTGAAGTGTCTTGCTCAAGGACACACCAGACGTGACTAGGATGGTAGAAGGTGGGGATTGAACCACCTTTGCTGACACGGCCACGGCCACTCTCCCAACTTTGCCACGCCGTCCCAACTACTGTTGTGTCGTCCGCATACTTCACGATGTGGTTAGTAGTGGACCAGGCGCAGCAGTCATGGGTCATCAATGTGAACAGCAGCGGACTCAGGACGCAGCCCTGGGGTGAGCCGGTGCTCAGGGAGATGGCACTGGAGGTGTTGTCGCCCACTCTCACAGACTGGGGTCTGTCTGTGAGGAAGTCAAGCAGCCAGTTGCATAGGGGGGTACTGAATCCAAGGGGGGCCAGTTTGCTCACCAAGTGCTGCGGGATGATGGTGTTGAACGCTGAGCTAAAGTTCAGAAACTAACATCCGCTCCTTCCATATGTTCTAAGCTCAAGTGGAGTGCAGAGAAGATGGCGTCCTCTGTGGAGCGGTTAGGGCAATAAGCAAACTGGTATGCGTCGAATTTGGGGTGAAGTCTGGAGACAATGTATTCCTTTACCAGCCTCTTGAAGCACTACATTATGTTGGGGGTGAGTCCTACGGGGCGATAATCATCGAGGGAGGAGATTGTGGATTTTTTCGGTACTGGAATGATTGTGGCCGTCTTAAAACATCATGGTATCACAGCCTGGGTCAGCGAGGTGTTGAAGATGTCTGTGAGAACCCCAGCCAGCTGGTCTGCACATCCCTCAAGCACCCTGCCCGGAATGTCATCAGGTCCCACTGCTTTCCGGGGGTTCACTCTCCTCAGGGTTTTCCGGACATCCACTGTGTCCAGGTTGAGGGGCTGCGAGGGATGGATTTCCTCGCCGGAGTGGTGTTAAGTGCCTCAAACCTTGCAATGTGGTTGTTTAGGTCATTAAGGAAGCTGATGCTGTTGTTACAGGGACATGGGGCAGCTTTATAGTCCGTGATGACATGTATGCCCTGCCACGTGCGTCTATTGTTCGTGGGGTTCTCGAAGAAGTCCTGCATTTTCTGACTGTGAGCACGCTTTGCAACCCTAATGGCACGGTTCAGGTTAGTTCTACCATGTCTCCAGATTTAAAAGCCTTGTTCCGAGCCTTCACCATTGCACGTACCTCCAGGGTTTCTCGTTGGCCCGTGTGGGGATGTTCTTGATCACACTAACATCCTCCATGCACTTCTGAATGTATGCGGACACGGACTCTGTGATGACACGTGTGATGATTGTCGGTGGCGGCTGCCTTGAACATGTCCCAGTCTTTGTTTTCAAAGCAGTCTTGTAATGCTTCCATTGCTCCCTCTGGCCAGGTTCTCACCTGATTCACTGTAAATTGCTTTCTGATTAGCAGGGGCTTGTATGCAGGAATTAGCATCACAGATAGATGGTCTGAAAAGCCGAGGTGGGGGTGGGGTGCAGCTTTGAATGCATGCTAAATATTGCTGTCACCATGTCCAGCGTGCTTCCACCCCTGGTTGCAAAATTGACATATTAATGGAAATGGGGGGACACAGTTTTCATGTTAGCTTGATTAAAGTCCCCTGCCACGATGAAAACTTCCTCTGGATGTGTAGATTGCAGATTGATAGAGCAGTACAAAGCATTCAAGGCTTGTTTGATGTTAGCACTGGGAGGAATGTACACGGCTGTGAATATCATAGCACTGAATTCCCCGGGTAAATAAAATGGCCTCCATTTTATAGTTAATAGTTCTACATTGGGAGAGCAGTGACATGAGACTATCTTCCCATTGTTGCACCAGTTGTTGTTGATGTATATGCAAACACCACCGCCTCGGGATTTACGTGTGAGAGTACTGCTCCTGTCGGACTGAAGCATTGTTAGCCCCTCCATGCTAACTGCCTCGTCCGGAACGGATGGTTTCAGCCACGTTTCTGTGAGAAATATGGTGCAGCAGTCCCTCATCTCCCGTCTTGCATTTAAATCCAGCTTCAGGTAGTCCAGTTTTTTCTCCAGGGAGCGGACATTTGAAAGCAGGATGGAAGGAAGCGGCGTTCTGTGAGGATTAGCTTTTAGCTTTGTTGTTAGCCGACATCCCCGTTTCTGCTTCCGATCACACCGCTTATGTCTCCTCCGTCGACGGTCCTCGCTGGTACTTGGCTCCGCTGCTTCACAGGTCACTGGATGTAGCCGGCATAGTATTCCCATGCTACCGATGAGGTCCAGCGTATACGCATCTTTTGATCTAAAATTGTTTCATTTATTTTCATCTAAAATTGTCTGACGGTCATATGTTACTATGGATTGACTACGCTGTAAGTTAACTATGAAATTTACAGAATTTACCGATATGTTTGCCAAAAAATTTCCAT
The DNA here is from genome assembly GCF_033978785.1 of Entelurus aequoreus. Taxonomy (NCBI): domain Eukaryota; kingdom Metazoa; phylum Chordata; class Actinopteri; order Syngnathiformes; family Syngnathidae; genus Entelurus; species Entelurus aequoreus. Next base: position 38,918,776 of record NC_084743.1, read on the forward strand.
CACTACCACGAGCCTCTGCAACTGCAGCCGCACAGGGCGCCGCCATCCTTAAAGAAGCATCTTTAAAGGTGTTTAATAATAATACAGGCATGTTTAACACATATAGATTCCTTTCTTTGACAAGAATATTGATTCTGATGACTTGCATTGATTGAAATCAGACAGTAGTGCTGATAACTTCTACATTTTTTAATTTACATTGTGAAGGAGAAAAAAAGTCCACCTTTCTGTCCAATACCACATGAAAATGGTTGGTTTTTGGCATCTTATTTGTCCAGCTTCCATACTCGTTTTTATACACTTCACAAGAAATACATTGACGGTACACTCCGTAGTTTGCCAGCTTGTGTGCGCTAGCTTTCTGAGACGCTTATTTTGTTAGCGCAGGCAGGATGGAGCAGCACTTTTATTGTGAAGACAGGAACTGTGCGGTCAGTCTTTAGGCTTTTGATAGCTGGTACAGTGCAAAAGTCTGTTCAAATAAAAAGTGTTTCTGGCCTTCCTGTCAGTTATTTTTTTCTTCACAAGACCCTCGGGTGCTGTGAATGTCAATCAAGTGACGAAAGTGACGTCAGAGTGAAGATTTTTTAAATGTTTCTAGTAAAACTCACAAAGATACATTTCTTCATGCATTATTAGACATTGTTCATCTGTGGTTTAAGAGTTATGTTTTAATAAATGTCATATTGAGTGTGACAGTATACTGTCATAGTGAGTAAAACCTAATTTTTCTATTTAAAACCTTACAAAAACAACTGATTCTAGTAAAACTCACATGAATTCAGTGTTACTGCTCATTTTCTATGTTTGGTTTAGGATTTATGATTGAATACATTTATATTTCTTTTTTCGCATTATCTCAGGATTTTAAGAACATTACTGTCATGTTGAGTAAAGAACTACTTTTTGTGTTTGCAAGCCTTAAAAAAGCATATATTTCGAGTAAAACTCACAAGGATTGTATTATTTCAGGCATTATTAGCCACTTTTCATGTGTGGTTTAGGAATTATGATGTAATACATTATTAATTATTTCGCATTATCTCAGGATTCTAAGAACATTACTATCATAGTGAGTAAAAAACTACTTGTTGTGTTTGCAAGCCTTAAAAAAGCATATGTTTCGAGTAAATATCAAAAGAATGTATTATTTCAGGCATTATTAGCCATTTTTCATGTGTGGTTTCCAAGTTATGTCTAAATAACTGTACAATTGAGTGTGGCAAGTATCTGTCATATTGAGTAAAACAAAATAACTTGTGTCTTTGCAAAACTTACAAAAGAAAATGTTTTTAGTAAAACTCACAAAGATACATTTCTTCATGCATTAATAGACATTTTTCATCTGTGGTTTAAGAGTTATGTTTTAATAAATGTCATATTGAGAATGACAAATACTGTCATAGTGAGTAAAACCTAATTTTTAGGGATGTCCGATAATGGCTTTTTGCCGATATCCGATATTCCGATATTGTCCAACTCTTTAATTACCGATACCGATATCAACCGATACAGATATATACAGTCGTGGAATTAACACATTAATATGCCTAATTTGGACAACCAGGTATGGTGAAGATAAGGTCCTTTTCAAAAAAATTAATAAAATAAAACAAGATAAATACATTTTAAACATTTTCTTGAATATAAAAGAAAGTAAAACAATATAAAAACAGTTACATAGAAACTAGTAATTAATGAAAATGAGTCAAAATAACTGTTAAAGGTTAGTACTATTAGTGGACCAGCAGCACGCACAATCATGTGTGCTTACGGACTGTATCCCTTGCAGACTGTATTGATATATATTGATATATAATGTAGGAACCAGAATATTAATAACAGAAAGAAACAACCCTTTTGTGTGAATGAGTGTGAATGAGTGTAAATGGGGGAGGGAGGTTTTTTGGATTGGTGCCCTAATTGTAAGTGTAACTTGTGTTTTTTATGTTGATTTAATAAAAAAATTAAAAAAACGATACCGATAAAAAAAAAAACGATACCGATAATTTTCGATATTACATTTTAAAGCATTTGTCGGCCGATAATATCGGCAGGCCGATATTGAGTAAAAAACTACTTTTGTGTTTGCACGCCTTAAAAAAGCATATATTTCGAGTAAAACTCACAAGGATGTATTATTTCAGGCATTATTAGCCATTTTTCATGTGTGGTTTAGGAGTTATGTCTAAATAACTGTCATTGAGTGAGGCAGTATACTGTCATATTGTGTAAAAAAAATAATGTGTCTTTGCAAACCTTACAAAAGAAAATGTTTCTAGTAAAACTCACAAAGATACATTTCTTCACCTCATTTTTCTATTTGCAAACCTTACAAAAACAACTGATTCTAGTAAATCTAATTTGGATTCAATGTTACAGGCATTTTTTGAAATTTTCTATTTTTGGTTTAGGAATTATGATGGAATACATTATTTATTTTTTCACATTATTTTAGGATTCTAAGAACATTACTGTCATAGTGAGTAAAAAAGTATATGTTTCGAGTAAATATCCAAAGGATGTATTATTTCAGACATTATTAGCCATTTTTCATGTGTGGTTTCCAAGTTATGTCTAAATAACTGTCATATTTAGTGTGGCAGTTATCTGTCATATTGAGTAAAACAAAATAACTTGTGTCTTTGCAAAACACAAAAGAAAATGTTTCTAGTAAAACTCACAAAGATAAATTTCTTCATGCATTATTAGACATTTTTCATCTGTGGTTTAGGCAAGGCAAGGCAAGGCAACTTTATTTGTATAGCGCTTTTCATACACAAGGCAGACTCAAAGTGCTTCACAGACAACAAAGTGAAATGAAAGAAAAAAAAAGAAAAATTAAAATGCAGACAATAAAAATAAAAACAGTGCAGACGTTAAAAGTTAAAAGATTAAAAGATTTAGCTGAAAGCTAAGGTGAACATAAAAGTCTTCAGTCTAGTTTTAAAAGTAGTGGGAGTTGGGGAGAGTCTGATATCTTCAGGAAGTTTATTCCAGCTATTTGTTGCATAGTGACTGAATGATGCTCTCCCTTGATTTGAGTTTACTCTTGGAACCGCTAACAGATTGGTCTCAGAAGATCTTAGTGATCTAGAGGGCTTATATAGTGGGAGCATATCAGTGATATACTTGGGCCCTAGACCATGTAGTGATTTATATGTGAGCAGGAGGATTTTGAAATCAATTCTCTGATGTACAGGGAGCCAATGTAAGGATTTAAGAATTGGTGTAATGTGCTCACATTTTTTGGTCTTTGTTAGAACTCTAGCAGCAGCGTTCTGAACAAGCTGTAGCTGCCTGACGGTTTTTTTGGGAAGACCTGCAAGATAAATACATTACAATAGTCTAGCCTACTGGTAATAAAGGCATGTACAAGTTTTTCAAAGTCTTGAGCTGACATGAGCCCTCTAAGTCTTTTTACATTTTTGAGGTGATAGTAGGCCGATTTTGTTACTGATTTGATGTGACTGTCGAAATGTAAATCAGAATCTAAAATAACCCCAAGATTTCTGGCTTTATTTGAGGTTTTCAGGGACAGTGATTGAAGGTGTTGGATGACTTTAAACCTTTCTTTTTTAGCACCAAAAACAATTATCTCAGTTTTCTCTTCATTTAGTTGTAGGAAATTTTGGCACATCCAGTATTTGACTTGCTCAATGCACTGGCACAGAAGATCTATGGGGCGATAGTCATTTGGTGATAGCGCTACATAGATTTGGGTGTCATCGGCATAGCAATGATGGTCAATGTTATTATTTTGCATGATTTGTCCTAGTGGGAGCATATAGATGTTAAATAAAGTCGGCCCCAAGATTGAACCTTGGGGGACTCCACACGTTACGTTGGTTGGTTCTGATACAAAGTCACCAATGGAAACAAAATAGTTCCTATCTTGTAGATATGACTTGAACCAGCTTAAAACTGTGCCTGAGATCCCCACCCAGTTTTCCAACCTGTCCAAAAGTATTGAGTGGTCGACAGTGTCAAATGCAGCACTGAGGTCCAAAAGCATTAATACTGAAGTTTTGCCAGAGTCTGTGTTTAGACGGATGTCATTTATAACTTTAAGAAGGGCCGTCTCTGTGCTATGAAGAGGTCGAAATCCTGACTGGAAGTTGTTGTGGCAGCCAGTAGAAGCCAAGAAGTGATTTAGTTGTTGGAGGACAACTTTCTCAATTATTTTACTTATGAATGGTAGATTTGAAATTGGTCTGTAGTTGTTGATAACAGAGGCATCTAGGCTCTGCTTTTTTAGAAGAGGTTTAATGACTGCAGTTTTGAAAGCCTTCGGGAAATTGCCCGATTTAATAGAATTATTAACTATTTACAAGACGTCTGTTGATAGGCAGTCAAAAACATTCTTAAAGAAGTTGGTAGGTAAAACATCAAGGCAGCAGGTGGATGACTTTAGAGCTGTCACCGTTTCCACTAGAGTTTTAGAGTCTATGGCATTAAAGCTTGCCATCATTGCTGTGTTACTTTTGCCTAAATGGGGTGGTGATCCAATTTTTTTACTTGAGATATTGATGGTGCGTCTGATGCCTTCAATTTTATCAGTATAAAAGAATGCAAACTCATTGCATTTCTGCGTGGAATGGAGTTCGGCTGGTATTTGTGTTGGGGGTTTAGTCAGTCTGTCAACGATTGTGAATAGGGTTTTGGCCTTATTTGTGTTGCTGTTTATGATATTGGAGAAGAATGTTTCTCTAGCACTTTTTAAGACTAAATTGTAGGCCTGGAGGCTCTCTTTATAGATGTCATGGTGAATATGAAGTTTTGTATTCCGCCAGATTCGTTCAGCCTTCCTGCACTCTCTTCTCTGGGCTGTTACAGCAGCAGATTTTCTCCAGGGTTCCTTTTGCTTGCCAGAAATCGTTTTAACTGTAACAGGTGCAATGATATCTATGATATTCACAATTTTGGAATTAAAGTTGCTTACAAGATCATCAGCATGACATGGGTTTAGAGGTGGTAGTGAGGAGATGGCGTTTTTAAAGAGGACATTAGCATGTTCATTTATGTACCGCTTTTTGACATTCTTTGATTCTGTTTGTGTGTCCGGAATTACAGAAATATTAAAGAAAACACAGAAATGATCAGACAATGAAGGATCAATCACAAGAACATCAGAAACATTGAGACCTTTTGTGATAATCAGGTCCAGAGTGTGTCCCTTACAATGAGTAGCCTCTTTCACATGTTGAGACAGTTCAAATGTGTCTAAAATAGTAAAAAGTTATTTTGCGCCCTTGTCATTTAAATCGTCAATATGAAAATTAAAATCACCAGTTATAACCAGGCAGTCAAAGTCAGTGGAGATGCTAGACAATAGTTCAGTAAAATCATCAAAAAAAAATTGCAGAATATTTAGGTGGCCTGTAGATAATTAACAAGAGAATTTTGGGAGAGCATTTCAACACAGCACACAGGTATTCAAATGATGTAAAATCACCGAGTGACATCTGTTTCCCCTGAAACATGTTTTTAAATATAGCAGCAACCCCTCCACCTCTTTTCCCCGATCTACATATATCAATGAAGTTATAGTTGGGGGGTGCTGTCTCGATCAGAATGCTTGCACTGTTATTTTGTTCCAGCCATGTTTCAGTTAAAAACATAAAGTCAAGTTTAGAAGTGCTAATAAAATCATTGACTAAAAATGATTTGCTATTCAGAGACCTGACATTGAGCAGACCCATCCTGATGGTGTTATTGACAGGCTTCGATGTTGGCTTTGATTTGGAGAGAATAGGAATGAGATTGTTTAGGTTAGCAGGGTGGCTAAGTTTCCCAATGTTTACTCTCTTGGTAGTCACAACAGGAATGTAGAAGGTGCCATGATTTGATGTAGGCAACCTTGGGCCCAGCTGATAATGTGGTCTACTGCTGAACCCTTTTCTGTATCAGAAATATTCAGGACTGCTGTCAGGGCGAGGCGGGGTTTGCCGTAAGGGGGAGGGGGAGTGAGCAGCGTCAGAGCTGGGACGAACTACTGAAGGTGGGCGTTGAGGGCGTGTAAGGGGTTGGCGTGAGAAAGGTGAAGTATGGCTGGGGGGTTGTGGAGCACGCCTTCGTGGAGGGGGTGGTGGAGGTGAGCGATGATCTAGGGGGGTAAAAATCTGAGTAGGGTGGGGCGTGAGTGGGGGTAGCTCCCGGAACTCCAAGGGGGAGAAGGGGGGAGAAAGGTCTACTTGAGAGAGGGAGAAAGATGGAGACGTGGATGGCTTGGGGGATGTGGGGGAGGGATCTTCACATGCATTCAGAATGGAGGGAGGGGCGGTAGAGGAGGATAGACACCTCTCCTCTTTGCTCTGGTGTATCTCATGGTCGACGTTCTCCTTTTGCAGTGGCGGTCCTCCTTCGACGTTCCTGATATGCTGTGTTGTGTCTTCCTTCCTCGGTGGCTCCTCGTCTCTTGTCCTTGGCAGTGATGATAGATGCAAGATGCAGGAAGTGAAACATGTTGTTCATGAATAGCTTTACTCCCATCTTATTTAGGCAAAGTCCGTCTGCCTTAAAAAGATGCCTGCGGTCCCAGAAAAAGCTAAAATTGTCAATAAAATGCATTGAACGAGCAAGAAGTGCACTTGATAGCCACTCATTCAGCGAGTAAAGTCTACTGAATCTCTCAGCTCCTCTCCTGATTGGGGGTAGTGGACCACTGATAAAAACGTCAGCATTCACAGCGCTGACTGTTTCAAAGAGTTTAAGAGTTATGTTTTAATAAATGTCATATTGAGTGTGACAGTATACTGTCATAGTGAGTAAAACCTAATTTTTCTATTTAAAGGCCTACTGAAATGAGATTTTTTTAATTTAAACGGGGATAGCAGATCCCTTCTATGTGTCATACTTGATCATTTCGCAATATTGCCATATTTTTGCTGAAAGGATTTAGTAGAGAACATCGACGATAAAGTTCGCAACTTTTGGTCGCTGATAAAAAAGCCTTGCCAGTACTGGAAGTACCGTGACGTCACAGGTTGTAGAGCTCCTCACATCTGCACATTGTTTTCAATGATGGACGCCAGCAGCTTGAGCGATTCGGACCGAGAAAGCGACGATTACCCCATTAATTTGAGCAAGGATGAAAGATTTGTGGATGAGGAAAGTGAAAGTGAAGGATTAGAGGGCAGTGGAAGCGATTCAGATAGGGAAGATGCTGTGAGAGGCGGGTGGGACCTGATATTCAGCTTGGAATGACTAAAACAGTAAATAAACACAAGACATATATATACTCTATTAGCCACAACACAACCAGGCTTATATTTAATATACCACAAATTAATCGCGCATAACAAACACCTTCCCCGCCCCATCCATTTAACCCGCCAATACAACTCAAACACCCGCACAACACACTCAATCCCACAGCCCAAAGTACCGTTCACTTCCGCAAAGTTCATGCAGCACATATATTTCCCCAAAGTTACGTACGTGACTTGCACATAGCGGCACGCACGGACGGGCAAGCGATCAAATGTTTAGAAGAAAGCTGCGTACTAACGGTAGCGCGTCTGCTATCCAACTCAAAGTCCTCCGGGTTGTGTTGCTGTAGCCAGCCGCTAATACACCGATCCCACCTACAGCTTTCTTCTTTGCTGTCTTCATTGTCCATTAAACAAATTGCAAAAGATTCACCAACACAGATGTCCAGAATACTGTGGAATTTTGCGATGAAAACAGAGCTGTTTGTATTGGGACACAATGGTGTTCCAATACTTCCGCACAATCCGTGATGTCACGCGCAAACGTCATCATACCGAGACGTTTTCAGCCGGATAATTCCCGGGAAATTTAAAATTGCACTTTATAAATTAACCCGGCCGTATTGGCATGTGTTGCAATGTTAAGATTTCATCATTGATATATAACTATCAGACTGCATGGTCGGTAGTAGTGGGTTTCAGAAGGCCTTTAAAACCTTACAAAAACAACTGATTCTAGTAAAACTCACATGAAATCAGTGTTACTGCTCATTTTCTATGTTTTGTTTAGGATTTATGATGGAATACATTTTTATTGCTTTTTTCGCATTATCTCAAGATTTTAAAAACATTACTGTCATATTGAGTAAATAACTACTTTTGTGTTTGCAAGCCCTAAAAAAGCATATATTTCGAGTAAAACTCACAAAGATGTATTATTTCAGGCATTATTAGCCATTTTTCATGTGTGGTTTAGGAACTATGTCTAAATTACTGTCTTATTGAGTGTGGCAGTTATCTGTCATATTGAGTAAAAAAAATAACTTGTGTCTTTGCAAACATTACAAAAGAAAATGTTTCTAGTAAAACTCACAAAGAAACATTTCTTCACGCATTATTAGACATTTGTCATTTGTGGTTTAAGAGTTATGTTTAAATAAATGTCATATTGCATCTGGAAGTTATAAATGTCATATTGAGTGTGACAGTATACTGTCATAGTGAGTAAAACCTAATTTTTCTATTTGCAAACCTTACAAAAACAACTGATTCTAGTTAAACTAATTTGGATGCAATGTTACAGACATTTTTTAAAATGTTCTATGTTTGGTATAGGAATTATGATGGAAGACATTATTTATTTTTTCGCATTATTTCAGGATTTAAGAACATTACAGTCATATTGTGTAAAAAAACTACTTTTTGTGTTTGCAAGATTTAAAAAAGCATATGTTTCGAGTAAAACTCCCTAGGATGCATTATTTCAGGCATCATTAGCCATTTTTCATGTGTGGTTTGTAGTTATGTTTAAATAACTGTCTTATTGAGTGTGACAGTATACTGTCATAGTGAGTAAAACCTAATTTATGTATTTGCAAACCTTACAAAAACAAATGATTCTAGTAAAACTCACATGGATTCAATATTACAGGCATTTTTAGACATTTTGCATGTTTGGTTTAGGAATTTTGTTGGAATACATTTGTATTGCTTTTTTTCGCATTATCTCAGTATTTTAAGAACATTACTGTCATATTGAGTAAACAAATACTTTTTGTGTTTGCAAGCCTTAAAAAAGCATATGTTCCGAGTAAATATCAAAAGGATGTATTATTTCAGGCATTATTAGCCATTTTTCATGTGTGGCTTACAAGTTATGTCTAAATAACTGTTCTATTGAGTTTGGCAATTATCTGTCATATTGAGTAAAACAAAAGAACGTGTCTTCGCAAAACTTACAAAATAAAATGTTTCTAGTAAAACTCACAAAGATACATTTCTTCATGCATTATTAGACATTTTTTATCTGTGGTTTAAGAGTCATGTTTTAATAAATGTCATATTGAGTGTGACAGTATACTGTCATAATGAGTAAAACCTAATTTTTCTATTTAAAACCTTACAAAAACAACTGATTCTAGTAAAACTCACATGAATTCAGTGTTACTGCTCATTTTCTATGATTTGTTTAGGTTTCATGATTGAATACATTTTATTGCTTTTTTTGCATTATCTCAGGATTTTAAGAACATTACTGTCATATTGAGTAAAGAACTACTTTTTGTGTTTGCAAGCCTTAAAATAGCATATATTTCAAGTAAAACTTAAATGGCTGTATTATTTCAGGCATTATATAGTCATTTTTCATGTGTGGTTTAGGAGTTATGTCTAAATAACTGTCATATTGAGTGTGGCAGTTATACTGTCATATTGAGTAAAAAAAATAACTTGTGTCTTTGCAAACATTGCAAAAGAAATGTTTCTAGTAAAACTCACAAAGATACATTTCTTCACGCATTTTTAGATATTTTTCATCTGTGGTTTAAGAGTTATGTTTAAATAAATGTCATATTGCGTCTGGAAGTTATAACTGTCATATTGAGTGTGACAGTATACTGACATAGTGAGTAAAACCTAATTTTTCTATTTGCAAACCTTACAAAAACAACTGATTCTAGTAAAACTAATTTGGAGTGAATGTTACAGGCATTTTTTGAAATGTTCTGTTTGGTTTAGGAATTATGATGGAATACATTATTTATTTCTTCGCATTATTTTAGGATTCTAAGAACATTACAGTCATAGTGAGTAAAAAACTACTTTTTGTGTTTGCAAGCCTTAAAAAAGCACATGTTTCGTGTAAATATCAAAAGAATGTATTATTTTAGGCATTTTTAGCCATTTTTCATGTGTGGTTTCCAAGTTATGTCTAAATAACTGTCATATTGAGTAAAACAAAACAACTTGTGTCTTTGCAAAACACAAAAGAAAATGTTTCTAGTAAAACTCACAAAGATACATTTCTTCATGCATTATTAGACATTTTTTATCTGTGGTTTAAGAGTTATGTTTTAATAAATGTCATGTTGAGTGTGACAGTATACTGTCATAGTGAGTAAAACCTAATGTTTATATTTAAAACCTTACAAAAACAACTGATTCTAGTAAAACTCACATGAATTCAGTGTTACTGCTCATTTTCTATGTTTGGTTTAGGAATTATGATGGAATACATTTTTATTGCTTTTTTCGCATTATTTTAGGATTTCAAGAACATTACTGTCATATTGAGTAAAGAACTACTTTTTGTGTTTGCAAGACTTAAAAAAGCATATATTTCGAGTAAAACTCACAAGGATGTATTATTTCAGGCATTAGTAGCCATTTTTTATGTTTGGTTTAGGAGTTATGTCTAAATAACTGTCATTGAGTGTGGCAATATACTGTCATATTGAGTAAAAAAAAATGTGTCTTTGCAAACCTTACAAAAGAAAATGAATTTAGTAAAACTCACAAAGATACATTTTTTCACGCATTATTAGACATTTTTCATCTGTGGTTTAAAAGTTATGTTTAAATAAATGTCATATTGCGTCTGGAAGTTATAACTGTCATATTGAGTGTGACAGTATACTGTCATAGTGAGTAAACCCTATTTTTTCTATTTGCAAACCTTACAAAAACAACTGATTCTAGTAAAACTAATTTTGATTCAATGTTACAGGCATTTTTTGAAATTTTCTGTTTGGTTTAGGAATTATGATGGATTAAAAAAAAAATTTTCCGCATTATTTTAGGATTCTAAACACATTACTGTAATATTGAGTAAAAAACTACTTTTTGTGTTTGCAAGCCTTAAAAAGCATATGTTTCGAGTAAATATCAAAAGGATGTATTATTTCAGGCATTATTAGCCATTTTTTATGTGTGGTTTCCAAGTTAAGTCTAAATAACTGTCATATTGAGTGTGGCAGTTATTTGTCATATTGAGTAAAACAAAATAACTTGTGTTTTTGCAAAACACAAAAGAAAATGTTTCTAGTCAAACTCACACAAATACATTTCTTCATGCATTATTAGACATTTTTTATCTGTGGTTTAAGAGTTATGTTTTAATAAATGTCATATTGAGTGTGACAGTATACTGTCATAGTGAGTGAAACATAATGTTTCTATTTAAAACCTTACAAAAACAACTGATTCTAGTAAAACTCACATGAATTCAGTTTTACTGCTCATTATCTATGTTTGGTTTAGGAATTATGATGGAATACATTTGTATTGCTTTTATTGCATTATCTCAGGAATCCAACAACATTACTGTCATATTGAGTAAAAAACTACTTTTTGTGTTTGCAAGCCTTAAAAAAGCATATATTTCGAGAAAAACTCACAAGGATGTATTATTTCAGGCATTATTAGCCATTTTTTATGTGTGGTTTAGGAGTTATGTCTAAATAACTGTCATATTGAGTGTGGCAGTTATACTGTCATATTGAGTAAAAAAAATAACTTGTGTCTTTGCAAACATTACAAAAGAACATTTTTCTAGTAAAACTCACAAAGATACATTTCTTCACGCATTATTAGACATTTTTCATCTGTGGTTTAAGAGTTATGTTTTAATAAATGTCATATTGCGTCTGGAAGTTAGAACTGTCATAGTGAGTAAAACCTCATTTTTCTATTTGCAAACCTTACAAAAAAAACTGGTTCTAGTGAAACTAATTTGGATTCAATGTTACAGGTATTTTTTGAAATGTTCTATGTTTGGTTTAGGAATTATGATGGAATACATTATTTATTTTTTCGCATTATCTCAGGATTCTAAGAACATTACTGTCATATTGAGTAAAAAACTACTTTTTGTGTTTGCAAGCCTTAAAAAAAGATATTTTTCGAGTAAAAAAATCCAAATAATGTATTAATTCAGGCATTATTAGCCATTTTTCATGTGTGGTTTCCAAGTTATGTCTAAATAACTTTTCTATTGAGTGTGGCAATTATCCGTCATATTGAGTAAAACAAAATAACTTGTGTCTTTGCAAAACATTACAAAAGAAAATGTTTCTAGTAAAACTCACAAAGATACATTTCTTCATGCATTATTAGACATTGTTCATCTGTGGTTTAAGAGTTATGCTTTAATAAAAGTCATATTTAGTGTGACAGATACTGTCATAGTGAGTAAAACCTCATTTTTCTATTTAAAACCTTACAAAAACAAATGTTTCTTGTAAAACTCACATGAATCCAGTGTAACTGCTCATTATCCATGTTTTGTTTAGGATTTATGATGGAATACATTTGTATTGCTTTTTTGGCATTATCTCAGGAATCTAACAACATTACTGTCATATTGAGTAAAAAACTACTTTTTGTGTTTGCAAGCCTTAAAAAAGCATATATTTCGAGTGAAACTCACAATGATGTATTATTTTAGGCATTATTAGCCATTTTTCATGTGTGGTTTAGGAGTTTTGTCTAAATAACTGTCATATTGAGTGTGGCAGTTATACTGTCATATTAAGTAAAAAAAAAAACGTGTCTTGGCGAACCTTACAAAAGAAAATGTTTCTATTAAAACTCACAAAAATACATTTCGTCACGCATTATTAGACATTTTTCATCTGTGGTATAAGAGTTATGTTAAATAAATGTCATATTTCGTCTGGAAGTTATAACTGTCATATTGAGTGTGACAGTATACTGTTATAGTGAGTAAAACCTCATTTTTCTATTTGCAAACCTTACAAAAACAACTGATTCTAGTAAAACTAATTTGGATTCAATGTTACAGGCATTTTTTGAAATTTTCTATGTTTGGTTTAGGAATTATGATGGAATACATTATTTATTTTTTCGCATTATCTCAGGATTCTAAGAACATTACTGGCATGTTGAGTAAAAAACTACTTTTGTGTTTTCAAGCCTTCAAAAATCATATCAAAATAATGTATTATTTCTGGCACTAGCTATTTTTCATGTGTGGTTTCCAAGTTATGTCTGAATAAACAAAATAACTGGTGTCTTTGCAAAACTTACAAAAGAAAATGTTTCTAGAAAAACTCACAAAGATATATTTCTTCATGCAATATTAGACATTTTTCATCTGTGGTTAAGAGTTATGTTTTAATAAATGTCATATTGAGTGGGACAGTATACTGTCATAGTGAGTAAAACCTATTTTTTCTATTTAAAACCCTACAAAAACAACTGATTTTAGTAAAACTCACATGAATTCAGTGTTACTACTCATGATCTATTTTTGGTTTAGGAATTATGATGGAATACATTGCTTTTTTTTTGCATTATCTCAGGAATCTAACAACAGTACTGTCATATTGAGTAAAAAACTACTTTTTGAGTTTGCAAGCCTTAAAAAAGCATATATTTCGAGTAAAACTCACGAGGATGTATTATTTCAGGCATTACTAGCCATTTTTCATGTGTGGTTTAGGAGTTATGTCTAAATAACTGTCATATTGAGTGTGGCAGTTATACTGTCATATTGAGTTAAAAAAAATAACATTGTGAGATGTCTCTGTCTCGGGTTCCTCTTGGACCACCGGGGAAGGCACAACACTCTCTGATGTGGTTTTTACAACTGTTTTAATTTCCTTACACAAGTCTCTCTTGGGCTTTTCAGCTCTTCGCACATACAATGTCTCTACTTGGCTTTTCAGCTCTTCTCACATATAATGTCTCTTTTTGGCTTTTCAGCTCTTCTCACATACAATGTCTCTCGTTGGCTTTTCAGCCCTCTCCTCCAGTGTCCTTCCTTCCGTGCTTCCCAGCTCCTCCTCCTCTCATGGTCTCTGACGCTGCTAATAAAGGAACAGGTGATTAGATAACTCGTTCCAGCTGAGCCATCCACTCACCTGTCTGCTGCTTCATGGCCGGCCCCCGCACACACGCCGCCCCTCTCCACATGCCTCCACCGCCAGACTCAGGCCGGGCAGCCGTCCGGCCGCGCCCACTCCCCCCCGCCCCCCCCATCGCGGGGCGAGAGAGGAAGTCCGCCACGACCATCTGCGCGCCCGGCCTGTGGACCACCCGGAAGTTGTAGGGCTGTAATGCCAGATACCACCGGGTGATCCGCGCGTTGGCGTCCTTCATGCGGTGGAGCCACTGGAGCGGTTTGTGGTCCGAGCAGAGACTGAAGGCACGCCCCAACAGGTAGTAGCGGAGGGCCCCGACCGCCCACCGGATGGCAAGGCACTCCCTCTCCACCGTGCTGTACCTTGCCTCCCGGGCCGAGAGTTTCCGGCTGATGTACAGCACGGGGCGGTTGACGCCCCCCACCCGCTGAGACAGCACCGCCCCCAGTCCCCGGCCCGACGCGTCCGCCTGCAGACAGAAAGGGATGTCAAAATTAGGCATGTGCAGCACCGGCTCCTCGCAGAGTGCTGTTTTTACCTTCTCAAACCCCCGCTGGCACTGCTCCGTCCACTGGACCAGTTCTGGAGCACCCTTCCGGGTGAGGTCAGTCAGTGGGCCGGTCCAGTCCGCGAACCGGGGAATGAACCGGCGGTAATAGCCCGCCAGTCCCAAAAACTGCCTCACCTCTTTTTTTGTCTTGGGGGATGGACAGGCCGCGATTGCCGCTGTTTTGTCCACTTGTGGCCGCACCTGTCCCCCTCCCAAGTGGTACCCCAGATACTGTACCTCCCTCCGGCCAACCGCGCACTTTGCCGGGTTGGCGGTGAACCCCGCCCGCCTTAGGGACTCGAGCACCGCCCCCACCCGCCGCATGTGTTGTTCCCCGCTGCTACTCTGGATGATGACATCATCCAGGTAGGCAGCCGCGTAAGCAGCGTGGGGTCGCAGCACGCGGTCCATGAGACGCTGGAACGTGGCGGGCGCACCGAACAAGCCAAACGGAAGTGTCACAAATTGGTACAAACCGTCCGGAGTTGAAAAGGCTGTTTTTTCTCGGGACTCTGGTGACAAGGGAATCTGCCAGTAGCCGTTGGTCAAATCCAGTGTCGTGAAAAAACTAGCAGTGCCCAGCCGATCCAGGAGCTCGTCGATCCGAGGCATTGGGTACGCGTCAAACTGTGATTGTTCATTCACCCTGCGGTAATCCACACAGAACCGCACAGTCCCATCCTTCTTCCCAACCAGAACAATAGGACTGCACCACGCACTGTGGGATTTATTCTATCACCCCCAACTCAAGCATGGTTTTTAATTCCTCCCGAACTACTTTGCGCTTGTGTTCGGGAAGCCGATATGGCCGAGACCGCACCGTAACCCCGGGCTGGTCTACAATATGATGTCGGATGAGACTTGTGCGACCGGGCCGCGAGGAGAACACATCAGAGTAGCGCCGCTGTAACTCAGCAACCTCGCTCTCTGCACCAATGTGAGCTGGTCATCACAGGACGCTGAGGGCCAGAGCGCGGAACCTCCGGCCCCAACTCCTCCTCTTCCCCTCACCACTGTCACCATGGAAACAGGATCCGCCTCCTTCCATGCTTTCAGCAGGTTCAGATGGTAGATCTGAGTGTCTCCGCGTCGGTCCGAGCGCCGAACCTCATAATCGACATCACCCACTTGCCGTGCGACTTTAAAGGGCCCCTACCACGTTGCAAGTAATTTGGAGCTTGAATTTGGAAGCAATACACGCACTTTTTCTCCCCGGTGTGAATTTGCGTAGTTGGGGTCCGCCTGTTATATGTGCGCCGCTGACGCTCTTGGGCACGGAGCAAATTCTCACGTGACATGTGCCCCCCTTGTGGAGTTTTGCTCGCATGTCCATGACGTACTGAATTTCATTTTTGCTGGAGCTTGGACCGCCTCCCAGCTTTCTTTAATGACGTCCAGCACTCCGCGAGGCCTCCGGCCGTACAATAACTCAAAAGGTGCAAAACCAACTGAGGCCTGGGGTACCTCCCGCATCGCACACATTAGGGGGTCCAACCATTTATCCCAATTCTGTTTGTCCTCGTGCATAAATTACGGGATCGTGGTTTTCAGCGTTTTGTTTAATCTCTCCACCAGCCCATCCGTTTGCGGATGGTACACGCTGGTGCGGATCGCTTTAATTCCCAGTAACCCGTAAAGTTCCTTTATCGTGCGTGACATAAAGGACGTGCCCTGGTCAGTCAGAATCTCTTTTGGGATTCCAACTCGGGAGATGACCTGAAACAACGCTTGCGCAACACTCTTGGCAGAGATAGAGCGCAAGGGCACTGCTTCGGGATAACGCTTTGCGTAATCCACCAGGACTAACACAAAGCGGTATCCCCGTGTGCTCGGGTGAAATGGTCCGATGAGGTCCATCCCAATTCTCTCGAACGGGACCTCCATGAGTGGTAATGGGCGCAAGGGCGCCTTTGGGGTGGCCGCTGGGTTCACCAGCTGGCAGTCCGGGCAGGCAGCGCACCAACGGCGCACGTCTTCCCGGAGGCCTGGCCAATACAATCGGACCATGACCCGATTGAGTGTTTTATCATACCCTTGTCAGAGTTTGTTGGTGACGAACCCCAAGATGCAGAGATGATGGCAGGCATAGTGCGAGAAAACATGATTTAATTAAATACTATGGCAAAAAACAAACAAAAGGGTACAAACAAAAGGCGCGCACAAGGCGGAGAACAAACTAGGCTATGAACTAAAATAGCACAAAGGCTAACTGTGGACAAGAAACTAAAACACTTACTGTGACACGAATAAACAAAACTCACGTGGCAAGAAACGAGCAGGATCAACTATGCTAGGAACAGAGTGGACAGAAGTAGACAGAGCTACAACAACAAGTATAAATGACAGGTAGTAGTGACATAGACAGGTAGACACTACACTGACAATGATCCAGCAGTGACTGGAGGGCAGGACAGGTTTAAATAGGCAGCTGGCTGACTGGCACCAGGTGTGGCCACGTGCCAATCAGCCACAGCTGAGGGGACAAAGCACTCAGGGAGAATCAGGAAATGAAGACAACGTAAAAGCACTGACAGGAAACTAAGAACAGGAAACCAAGACAAACGCAGAGGCAAACTAAAACTTGACCAAACTGTCAGGGACAACCCTGACAACCCTAAGTGGCCAGACATAGGATTAAAATGCGCCGCCTGGAAAACCATTTCCCGGCGGCGTTTTGGCACCAACAACTGGGTGTGTTCCTCCCCGGTTTGAGTGTCACGGCCCACTCGGTATAATCTATCCCGAATAATTGAAAAATGGGGGAATACCCGCGCTTTCCCCGGGCGCACCAGCTGACCGTCAATATAATCCACCTGGTCCCAGGCCTCGCGCAAGGTTTCATCACGGGACTGCTCGAGGGGAAAATCCTCAGTAGGTTGCCACCGGGGGGCCGGGGGGGCCTCCCGCGAAGCCCCCATTGGTTCCCGCTCGGCAGTACCGGATGAAGCCGCGTCGCCGCTAAGAACTGCGCGGATAATCCCCTCTCCTACTGTCCGTGAACGCACCCCCCACACATTGTGTCACCAAATTGTTGAATCCCGGCTAATTCATCCCTAGAATTACGGGGTGCGTAACGTGCGTGCTTACGGCAACCTTGACATTATGCTTTTGATTATTATATAAAATTTCCACTGGCACCATAGGGTACTCGTGCACATCCCCATGAATACACCTAATTTTCCCCCGTGTCGCCTGCCTCAACGCCCCGGGTCGAACCAGGTTTTGGTGGATCATGGTCTGTTTGCAGCCCTAATCCACCATCGCCCGATATGTACCCCCTTGTACCCTTACCGGGACACAGTACATCTCCCCCCGATCGGGGGAAGGTGCTGGAGGCCCGACAACCCGCATCACCTGCCCCACCTCCATTATGGAGCACTCCCGGCGCACGTGCCCGGGCCGTCCGCACCTCCAGCACACCGGCCCTGGTGTTTGAGGTGCCATCTGCGAGGGAAGCCCTTTCTCCGCAGCGCCGGTACCTGAAATGCACACATCGGAGAGATATTATAACCCCGTGTGTCCCCCCCTTGTGTGTCTCTGGGTTGTGTGTTCTTTTTGCATGCCCGCGTGGGGAACTTGTTCGCGGGCTCCGGGTGACTCCGCCGGGCGTGGTCGCCGCTCCAGAGGTGCCCCCTCCACCCCCCATAGCGGGGCGAGTCGCCGGCGGGGTAATGGGGTGGGCCCCTCGGCCGTCTTGGTTTCCCGCCTCCCGCTGGACCGCCAGGTGTTCCTCCGCCAATTTCACCGCTGCTTTGACGTCCGGGGGGCTGTGGTACCTTACCCACGCAGAGGTCCTAGCCGGAATGGCCTCAAAGAACCGCTCCAGGACGATGGGCTCCAGCATTTTTGGATCCAACCCGTTAGGCTGGAGCCAACGGGTTGCTGCGTCTCTCAGCTGAAACGCCAGCACGGTCTTCGGGGCTGCTGCCGACCCGGTCCAGTATGGCGTGGCGCAAGTTTGAATACTGCATGCGAGCGGCCGCCGGGAGACTCAACGCCGCCCGCTGCGCCTCCCCCACCAGGGGCGGCAGCAGTTTCGCGCCCCATTCCTCCTCCGGCCACTTGCATGATGTCGCCGTGGCCTCGAAGACATCGAGGAATGTCTTGGTCCTCCCCCTCCACCATGCGCTTCATGGAGGACCTCCCTCCCGCCGCCTCTGCTCTGTCCATTAGCGCTTGCAGCACCTGTGTCTGCTGCCAGCTTGCCGTCGAAACCTCGGCCAGCACTTGGCCCAGTGCCTCCAGCTGGGATGTTGTCGACATACCTTCTGTGGTCCGCCTTGTTGGGCGCCACTGTGAGATGTCTCTGTCTCGGGTTCCTCTTGGACCACCGGGGAAGGCACAACACTCTCTGTTGTGGTTTTTACAATTGTTTTAATTTCCTTACACAAGTCTCTCTTGGGCTTTTCAGCTCTTCGCACATACAATGTCTCTACTTGGCTTTTCAGCTCTTCTCACATATAATGTCTCTTTTTGGCTTTTCAGCTCTTCTCACATACAATGTCTCTTGTTGGCTTTTCAGCCCTCTCCTCCAGTGTCCTTCCTTCCGTGCTTCCCAGCTCCTCCTCCTCTCATGGTCTCTGACGCTGCTAATAAAGGAACAGGTGATTAGATAACTCGTTCCAGCTGAGCCATCCACTCACCTGTCTGCTGCTTCATGGCCGGCCCCTGCACACACCCCGCCCGCAGGGAACGCGCGAGCCACGCCCCTCTCCACAAACATGTTTTGGCGAACCTTACAAAAGAAAATGTTTCTATTAAAACTCACAAATATACATTTCTTCACGCATTGTTAGACATTTTTCATCTGTGTTTAAGAGTTATGTTAAATAAATGTCATATTGCGTCTGGAAGTTATAACTGTCATATTGAGTGTGACAGTATACTGTCATAGTGAGTAAAACCTCATTTTTCTATTTGCAAACCATACAAAAACAACTGATTCTAGTAAAACTAATTTGGATTCAATGTTACAGGCATTTTTTGAAATGTTCTATGTTTGGTTTAGGAATTATGATGGACTACATTATTTATTTTTTCGCATTATTTTAGGATTCTAAGAACATTATAGTCATAGTGAAAAAGTATTAAAAACTACTTTTTGTGTTTGCAAGCCTTATAAAAACATATGTTTTGTGTAAAAATCAAAATAATGTATTCAGGCATTATTAGCCATTTTTCATGTGTGGTTTCAAAGTTATGTCTAAATAACTGTTCTATTGAGTGTGGCAATTATCTGTCATATTGAGTAAAACAAAATAACTTGTCGAGCCGGCTGATTGGAGCTCTGGCCGCAAGATGTTTGGTGCCTGTCGTGGCGGAAATCCTAGAACCCGCTGGTGGCCACCAGCAGTGAGGGAGCCGTCAAGCTGAAGAAAGAGCCTATTGGGTCCTTTTGGCTCATGGGACTCCAGAGGCAGCGGGCATACCGACAGGCCAAGCGAGACCTCCTCAATCCCACCAACACGTCTTCCTATGAGGAAGCAGTGCCTGGGGAATTTGTGGTGGGCTCTCCTATTTCTGGGGTTGAGGTTGCCAAGGTAGTTAAAAAGCTCCTCGGTGGATGAGCTCCGTCCGGAGTTCCTTAAAGCTCTGGATGCTGTGGGGCTGTCTTGGTTGACAAGACTCTGCAACATCGCGTGGACATCGGATTGTCTGGATTGACAGACTGGGGTGGTGGTTCCTCTCTTTAAGAAGGGGAACCAGAGGGTGTGTTCCAACTATCATGGATCACACTCCTCAGCCTTCCCGGTAAGGTTTGTTTGTTTGTACTGGAGAGGATGAACCTCGGATCCAGGACGAACAGTATGGTTTTCGTCCTGGTCGTAGAACGGTAGACCAGCTCTATACTCTCGGCAGGGTCCTTGAGTGTGCATGGGAGTTTGCCCAACCAGTCTACATGTGCTTTGTGGACTTTGAGAAGACATTCGACCGTGGCCCCCCCGGGAAGTCCTGTGGGGAGTGCTCAGAGAGTATGGGGTATCGGCATGTCTGATTGTGGCGGGTCGCTCCCTGTATGATCAGTGTCAGAGCTTGGTTGCTGGCAGAAAGTCGGACCCCTTTCCGGTGAGGGTTGGACTTCGTCAAGGCTCCCCTTTGTCACCGATTCTGTTCATACATTTTATGGACAGACTTTCTAGGCGCAGTCATGGCGTTGAGGGGATCCGCTTTGGTGGCTGCAGGATTAGGTCTCTGCTTTTTGCAGATGATGTGGTCCTGATGGCTTCAATTGGCCAGGATCTTCAGCTCTCATTGGATCGGTTCGCAGCCGAGTGTGAAGTGACTGGGATGAGAATCAGCACCTCCAAGTCCGAGTCCATGGTTCTCGCCCGGGAAAGGGTGGAGTGCCATCTCCAGGTTGGGGAGGAGATCTTGCCCCAAGTGGAGGAGTTCAAGTACCTAGGAGTCTTGTTCACGAGTGAGGATAGAGTGGATCGTGAGATCCACAGGCGGATCGGTGCGGCGTCTTCAGTAATGAGGATGCTATATTGATCCGTTGTGGTGAAGAAGGAGCTGAGCCAGAAGGAAAAGCTCTCAATTTAACGGTCGATCTACGTTTCCATCCTCACCTATGGTCATGAGCTTTGGGTTATGACGGAAAGGACAAGGTCACGGGTACAAGCGGCCGAAATGAGTTTCCTCCGCCGGGTGGTGGGTCTCTCCCTTAGAGATAGGGTGAGAAGCTCTGTCATCCGGGAGGAACTCAGAGTAAAGCCTCTGCTCCTCCACATTGAGAGGAGCCAGATGAGGTGGTTCGGGCATCTGCTCAGGATGCCACCCGAACGCCTCCCTAGGGAGGTGTTTAGGGCAAGTCCGACCGGCAGGAGGCCACGGGGAAGACCTAGGACACATTAAAATGACTGTGTCTCCCGGCTGGCCTGGGAATGCCTCGGGATCCCCCTAGAAGAGCTTGACGAAGTGGCTGGGGAGAGGGAAGTCTTGGGCTTCTCTTCTTAGGCTGTTTCCCCCGCAACCCGACCTCGGATAAGCGGAAGAAAATGGATGGATTTATAATGACAGTTTTTACTGTCATATTGAGTACAAAAACTATTTTTTGTCTTTCCAAACCTTACACAATATATTGTTTCTAGTAAAACTTACAAAGATACATACAGTATCTCCAGGCATTATTAGCCATTTTGCATGTGTTGTTTAGGAGTTATGTTTAAAGGCCTACTGAAACCCACTACTACCGACGACGCATTCTGATAGTTTAAATATCCAATGATGAAATCTTAACATTGCAACACATGCCAATACGGCCCGGTTAACTTATAAAGTGCAATTTTAAATTTCCCAGGAAACTTCCGCTTGAAAACGTCTGTGTATGATGACGTATGCGTGTGACGTCACGACGGCAACGGAAGTATTCGGACCCATACAAACTGCTCTATTTTCATCGAAAAATTCCACAGTATTCTGGACATCTGTGTTGGTGAATCTTTTGCAATTTGTTTAATGAACAATGAAGACTGCAAAAAAGAAAGTTGTAGGTGGGATCGGTGCATTAGCTGCGGAATACAGCAACACAACCAGGAAGACAGAGTTGGATAGCAGACAGCCGCCGAACTCACCTTAACTTCCTCCGTCTCGCCGACCGCATCTATGATCGGGTGAAGCCCTGCGTCGCACCGTCGATCTCTGGAACGCAGGTGAGCACGATGAGGGCTGGCTGGCGTAGGTGGATAGCTAATGTTTTTAGCATAGCTCTGTGAGGTCCGGTTGATAAGTTAGCTTATATGGCGTCGTTAGCAACACAGCATTGTTAAGCTTCGCCAAGCTGGAAATTATTAACCGTGTAGTTACATGTCCATGGTTTAATAGTATTGTTGATCTTCTGTCTATCCTTCCAGTCAGGGATTTATTTATTTTGTTTCTATCTGCATTGGAGCCAGATGCTATCACGTTATCTCAGTAGCTAAAGAGCTTCGCTGATGTATTGTCGTGGAGATAAAAGTCACTGTGAATGTCCATTTCGCGTTCTCGACTCTCATTTTCAAGAGGATATAGTATCCAAGGTGGTTTAAAATACAAATCCGTGATCCACAATGAGAGTGTGTGGAATCCAATGAGACCTTGTACCTAAGTTACGGTCAGAGCGAAAAAAGATGTCTTTAAATGCATTCTAGTCCGTCACTCTAACGTTCCTCATCCACTAATCTTTCATCCTCGCTCAAATTAATGGGGTAATCGTCGCTTTCTCGGTCCGAATCTCTCTCGCTCCATTGTAAACAACGGGGAATTTTGAGGAATCCTACCTCCTGTGACGTCACACTACTTCCGGTAGGGGCAAGGCTTTTTTTTATCAGCGACCAAAAGTTGCGAACTTTATCGTCGTTTTTCTATACTAAATCCTTTCAGCAAAAATATGGCAATATCGCGGAATGATCAAGTATGACACGTAGAATGGATCTGCTATCCCCATTTAAATAAAAAAAATCATTTCAGTAGGCCTTTAAATAACTGTCATATTGAGTGTGACAGTATACTGTCATAGTGAGTTAAACCTAATTTTTGTATTTGCAAACCTTACAAAAACAATTGATTCTAGTAAAACTCACACAGATACAATATTACAGGCATTTTTAGACATAATGCATGTTTGGTTTCGGAGTTATGTTCATATAACTTTCATATTTAGTATGACAGTTATACTGTCATATTGAATAAAAAAAACTAACTTGTGTCTTTGCAAACCTTACAAAAGAGCATTTTTCTAGTACAACTAACAAAGATACATGTCACCAGGCATTATTAGCCATTTTGCATGTGTTGTTTAGGAGTTATGTTCAAATAACTGTCAAATTGAGTGTGACAGTATACTGTCATAAAACCCAATATTTGTATTTGCAAACCTGATTCTAGTAAAACTCACATATATACAATATTACAGGCAATTTTGGACATAATGCATGTTTGGTTTTTAAGTTATGTTTATATAACTTTCATAAATAGTATGACAGCTATAATGTTATAATGAGTAAAAAAACTAACTTGTGTCTGTCATAAAACCCAATTTTTGTATTTGCAAACCTTACAAAAACAACTGATTCTAGTAAAACTCACATGGATTCAATATTACAGGCCTTTTTAGACATTTTGCATGATTGGTTTAGGAACTATTTTGGAATACATTTTTATTGGTTTGCGTGTCCCACTGATCCTAGGAGCTATGTTGTCCGAAGGCTTCATGCCCCCTGGTAGGGTCCCCCAAGACAAACAGGTCCTAGGTGAGGGATCAGACAAAGAGCATCTCAAAGACCTTTATGAAAAGTACAAAAAATAGAGGACCTAGATTTTTTCTCACCCGGACGCCGGTCACAGAGGCTCCCCTGTGGAGCCAGGCCCAGAGGTGGGGTACGATGGCGAGCGACTGGTGGCCGGGCCTGTCCCCATGGGGCCCAGCCGGGCTCAGCTCGAAGATGATACGTGGGTCCCCCCTCCAATGGGCTCACCATTCATGGCTGGGTCATAGACGGTGCAGTGTGAGCTGGGCGGCAGCCGAAGGCAGGGCACTTGGCGGTCCGAATATCAGGCTACATAAGCTCGCTCTTGGGACGTGGAACGTCTTCTCGCAAGGAGGGAAAGAGCCAGAGCTGGTGCGCGAGGTGGAGAAGTTCCCGGCTAGATGAAGTGGACTCACTTCGACGCACAGCAAGGGCTCTGGAACCTGTTCTCTCAAGAGGGGTTGGACTCTCTTCCACTCTGGCGTTGCAAGTAATGAGAGGCTGCCTTGGCAATTCTTGTTGCAGACCGGGGTGGTGGTTCCTCTCTTTAAGAAGGGGGACCGGAGGGTGTGTTCCAACTATCGTAGATCACACTCCTCAGACTTCCCGGTAAGGTCTATTCATGTGTACTGGAGAGGAGGAACCTCGAATCCATGACGAACAGTGTGGTTTTCGTCCTGGTCGTGGAACGGTAGACCAGCTCTATACTCTCTGCAGGGTCCTTGAGTGTTCATGGGAGTTTTCCCAACCTGTCTACATGTGCTTTGTGGACTTGGAGAAGACATTCGATCGTGCCCCCCCCCCCCCCCCCCCCCCCCCCCGGTAAATCCTGTGGGGAGTGCTCAGAGAGTATGGGGTATCGGCATGTCTGATTGTGGCGGGTGCCTCCCTGTATGATCAGTGTCAGAGCTTGGTCCGCATTGCCGGCAGTATGTCGGACCCCTTTCCAGTGAGGGTGCCCTTTGTCACCGATTCTGTTCATAACTTTTATGGACAGAATTTCTAGGCGCAGTCATGGCGTTGAGGATCCCCTCAACGCCATGACTGCGCCTGGTTTGGTGGCTGCAGGATTAGGTCTCTGCTTTTTGCAGATGATGTGGTCCTGATGGCTTCAACTGGCCAGGATCTTCAGCTCTCATTGGATCGGTTCGCAGCCGAGTGTGAAGCGACTGGGATGAGAATCAGCACCTCCAAGTCCGAGTCCATGGTTCTCGCCCGGGAAAGGGTGGAGTGCCTTCGCCAGGTTGGGAAAGAGATCTTGCCCCAAGTGAAGGAGTTCAATCTACCTAGGAGTCTTGTTCATGAGTGAGGATAGAGTGGATCGTGAGATCCACAGAAGGATCGGTGCGGCATCTTCAGTAATGAGGACGCTATATCGATCCGTTGTGGTGAAGAAGGAGCTGAGCCAGAAGTAAAAGCTCTCAATTTACCGGTCAATCTACGTTCCCATCCGCACCTATGGTCATGAGCTTTGGGTTATGACCGAAAGGACAAGGTCACGGGTACAAGCGGCCGAAATTAGTTTCCTCTGCCGGGTGGTGGGTCTCTCCCTTAGAGAT
Source organism: Entelurus aequoreus (assembly GCF_033978785.1). Taxonomy (NCBI): domain Eukaryota; kingdom Metazoa; phylum Chordata; class Actinopteri; order Syngnathiformes; family Syngnathidae; genus Entelurus; species Entelurus aequoreus. The sequence continues at coordinate 38,944,204 of NC_084743.1, forward strand.
AGGGTGAGAAGCTCCGTCGTCGGGGAGGAACTCAGAGTAAAGCCACTGCTCCTCCACATTGAGAGGAGCCAGATGAGGTGGTTCGGGCATCTGCTCAGGATGCAGGTGTTTAGGGCAAGTCCGACCGGCAGGAGGCCATGGGGAAGACCTAGGGGCACATTGGAAAGACTATGTCCCGGCTGACCTGGGAACGCCTCGGGATCCCCCGAGAAGAGCTGGACGAAGTGGCTGAGGAGAGGGAAGTCTGGGCTTCTCTGCTTAGGTTGCTGCCCCCCGCAACCTGACCTCGGATAAGCGGAAGAAAATGGATGGATTTAGCATGACAGTTTTACTGTCATATTGAGTGTGACAGTATACTGTCATAAAACCCAATGTTTGTATTTGCAAACCTGATTCTAGTAAAACTCACATATATACAATATTACAGGCAATTTTGGACATAATGCACGTTTGGTTTTGGAGTTATGTTTATATAACTTTAATATATAGTATGACAGCTATACTGTTATAATGAGTAAAAAAACTAACTTGTGTCTGTCATAAAACCCAATTTTTGTATTTGCAAACCTTACAAAAACAACTGATCCACATGGATTCAATATTACAGGCATTTTTAGACATTTTGCATGTTTGGTTTAGAAATTATGTTGGAATACATTTGTATTGCTTTTTTCGCATTATCTCAGGATTTTAAGAACATTACTGTCATATTGAGTAAAAAAAACTTTTTGTGTTTGCAAGCCTAAAAAAGCAATGTTTCGAGTTATTTCAGGTATTATTAGCCATTTTTATGTGTAGTTTAGGAGTTATGTTTAAATAACTGTCATATTGAGTGTGACACTGTCATAGTGAGTAAAACCTAACTTTTGTATGTGCAAACCTTACAAAAACAACCGATTCTAGTAAAACTCACATTGATACAAAATTACAGGCATGTTTATACATCTGGCATGTTTGGTTTTGGAGTTATGTTTATATAACCTGCTTTCTGAGTCACCACCTTTGTTGTTTGCGTGTCCTACTGATCCTAGGAGCTATGTGGTCCGGGGGCTTCTATGCCCCCTGGTAGACAAACAGGTCCTAGGTGAGGGATCAGACAAAGAGCAGCTCAAAGACCTTTATGAAAAGCTCTGAGCATTTTTCATATGAGCCAATCAGAAGTATATCGGGCGGGTCATCGTCAATATGTATCAAGATTTACGGAGGAAGAAGTGGATAAAAAAATGTTGGCTGAAAAAGAGGTAAGTTGAGGGACACACTTATTTACATTATTGAACTGGTTTGGAGTGATTGTAAGGGTTTACTGACTTGTTAGAAGTTAGAAGAAGAAGAAGGAGGCTCCACTTTTATCTTAGTTGAAAACATTAAATGCACTGCACATGAGTGTAATAAAAAAAGCACCTGGACTTGCTAGTTCACACAGCATCCCTGCTGTTAGACATTCATGTGTGTTGTTTTGCTTGTTGCTTGTTTTATTACTTTTCTTTTCATCATAGTCCTAATACTTGTCAAGTATCCCGTTTTGGCCAGAAACATCCTGTATTTTACACCTCTTTCCTAGCCTGACTAGCCAGCCCATCTCAAACATCCTGTATTTTACACCTCTTTCCTAGCCTGACTAGCCAGCCCATCTCTTTTGCATTCTGTTCGATTGCATTACGAAATTTGAATGTAAATGAAAAATCATGTAGGGCTGTTATGTTTTATTTATTTTATTTTATTAACACTGGTATGTTTTATTTGTTGACCTTCAAATTAAATGTACTGTGAAATGACATGTCATCGGTCTTACACATTTTGGTTATATACTGTACTTCTGTATTCTATAGTAACCAATTTGCATCTTCCTTTTCTAAACAGAAATGCTGGCAGGGATGGAGAGGAGGTTTTTTGAGGGGGCATTGATGGCAAAGTACCAAAGTACTCAATGACCGACTTTGAAAAATACAACTTCAAGTAGGTTGTAAAAAAAGGCAGATGAAGTGAAACTATAGCAATGCTTTTCTTTACACTCTCTCATGCACACATATACTCATGTTATGAGAAGCATATTGTTTCAAAAATATTAACATTAATTGTTGTTATTTCAAACATCTTTCAGATTACATTGCTGAAATTCAAAAACCACTTTACTACACAATTAGTAGGCCCAATGTGCAGAATTATTCTATTAGTATTATTTATTTTTCATGTTTTATCATATCTTAGCTATTTTTTATGTTTTATCATATCTTAGCCTATTTTATATGGTCTTATTATATTTATATTTCAGTTTTTATTGTATTTTATTTTATTTTATAGTTTTTCATATTGTAGTTTATTTTTATGTTTGATTATATCTTATCTTATTTCATATTATTTTTGGACTTTTACCTGATGTGTATTTTAATTATTTGTAATCCATTTATTTTATCATCTAGTGTTTCCTCAAAGAGCCCTCTGGCGCTCCACGTCCAGAGGGTTCCTGTGATTGGCTATTGCCATTGTGTTGTTATTATTATTGTTGTTGTTGTTGTTGTTTGTTTATTTTTATGTACATGTTTGACTGTCTTCATGGGGTGTGGGTGTTATTTCTCATTTTGTTTTTAACTATGTAAAGCACTTTGAGCTGCATTTTAAATGTATGAAAAGTGCTTTATAAATAAAAAATTATTATTATTATTATTAGTAATAGTACCCTTATAATCACTCCAAACCAGTTCAATAATGTAAATAAGTGTGTCCCTCAACTTACCTCTTTTTCAGCCACATTTTTTTATCCACTTCTTCTTCCGTAAATCTTGATACATATTGACGATGACCCGCCCTGCTATACTTCTGATTGGCTCATATGAAAAACGCTCAAAGCCAATCAGAAAGAAGGGGCCGTCTAAGCATGCCCGCCCCCAAAGTACCAAAATGAAACATGACAGCGCGAGGAGAGATCCCAGGAGTACACAGAGAGCGCACAGACCGAGATGGCGCGCGCGCAGAAAGGCACCGCGCGCACGCAAAAAGGCGACGCGCGGGCGCACAAAGGCACCACGCGCGCTCATTCGTTTTGGGAATGTCCAATTATTCAATCATTTTGGTCCAGCATTTTCTTTTTTTACTCGGGGGTATATCAGAGAAAACTAGTCCCTGACAGGGATATAATCTTGTTTGGGTGGTCCTCAGAAACACAAAAACTTCCAAAATATATTACAGCTGTGTTGCTGCTCGGAACAGTCTTGGCCAAAAGACTCATTCTCAAAGACTGGAAAAGCCCATCTGCACCCAACTTCAGGAATTGGCTAAATGAACTTGTGAATGTAATGACTCTTGAAAAAATAAGATTTATAAACTCTGCAAGTATGAATAAATGGGAATTTATTTATTTATAACTACGGGGACGGCGTGACGAAGTTGGTAGAGTGGCCGTGCCAGCAATTGGATGGTTGCTGCACTGAAAAAAATAACTCATAAGATTTACTTTAAAAAATTATTGTAAGTATTTGCACGCAAATGATTTAAGTAAAATTTAATGCTGCAATATCAAGTAACACTCACTTGCCAGTATCAAGTAAATTCTACTTACCATATAACATAACAGTTGTGAAGATATTAAGTAACAGTTACTTAATTACATCCAAGTTTTAAGTTATATTTATTTAAACAAATTAAGTAAAGTCTACTTGTTTTTCATCGGCAGGAACATCATTTTACTCAAAATTTTCAGTACATTTTATACATCTGTAGTATTTGCTGTTATGAAGTAATTCAGTAGATTTTAATTATTTTCTTGTGCTTGACATTTTAATTTACTTGGTTGCATTACGTTACATTACTCACTAAAATTAGGTAATCATTGCCAGTTTTCTTTTGATAAATGATACCAATTAAATTTAACCAATACTCTATGCATGTAATATATATATGTATCACATATCACACAACTAAATTACAATGCAATTAAACAGTTTCTTTTTAATTCAATCTTACAACCCTCTGAAACAGAGTTTCTACATTCATTGCAGAAATATAATACTCAACAACAACTTCTAGGAGAGGGTCAGGACAGAAACCGCCTCTTAAACTTTGAGCAGTGGTGTATGGATTATGTATACCCCTATTTAAATGGGGGAAAAAACATAATGTACTGTACAAGTACTGCGTTAATAGTAAAAGTGCATTATATTGTACTGCATTAGAATTTGTACTAACAGTAAATTAAAGATGTATCTCCAGCAAAAGGTATTCAAAGTAAATAGTAGTAATAGTATATTTTTTAAAGAAAATATCCAAAGGTTGGTATGACTGGTAAACAACAAATACACAGTATTACACATTATACACCAAATCTAACATAGATCTGGTAACATAGTCACTTCTCAAATATGCAATTAAAATCTTACAAACCTACACACTGAAAAAGTGCAATTTCAACATTTAAACCAGTCCTCTGACTATGCACCTTTTAAGTATGCAATTAAAACATTAATGAAATAAAATCAACAGAATCAACTAAAAATAAACAGCTTAAGGTGTCTAACCATTCTTGTTGAAGAATACAATATTTACTGTCATTAACAGATACCTTATTTGACAAAAAATTTAAAACATTTATGACAGGCAACCCACTAGTAGGGGTGGAGACATCGACTGGATCCTCATCAGCACCGTGGACGACGAGTATTTTGAGGATGTGGTTACTGACATCACTCCGGCTGTCCTCCTGCATGCAATACACAACAAAAAAGAAGAATGTTATTGAGAAACAAATAATAGAACTGCATGAATCATTCAAAGTGACTTCATTATCAGGGAAGAACGAACACAAGACTATATGTTCCTTTGTCTGCTTTCCTCTTAACTTTAACATTAAATTAACCTGTGTCATTAAAAAATATTTTTAAATGATTAAAATAATGCTATACCAAGCAGTCTTCAAAAAGTTCCTCTTCCTTCTCGCCAAGGTACAGTGTAAGGCTGCGGATAATGGTTTCACGCCTCATCTCAATGCTCTGTTTCTTTGAACAGATTAAGAACATGAACATAACCATTATACATACACAATGAACTGTCAAGTGAAAACACAAGTGCATATATTTGCTCGTGTTTTAAGTGCATGGACCCAGAGCGTGCAAGGGCATGGAATCTACCAAGTGTGAGGCTTGTCCTGTATGTGTCTGTGAGTGAGAAAAAAAGTAGGTCCAGCTCCCTGTAAAACATACTGTATGAACAAGCAAAACAAGCACACCTGACTCAGTCTGTCCAGGAGCGGCCTCATCTTGATCCCCACCGCACCTTCCTTGGCTTTCATCAGGGTAATACGTTTTGGTGTGTGTTCGTCCAGTTTGTGCATGAAGGTTCGCTCCAGGGGAATGGTACTTATTCTCCTGAATTCCTCCTTGATCTGAATGGACAAAATATTCACAAGTACATCAATATTATTTTTATATAGATGTACATGTTTGAAAAGAAAATTCATTCATTAATTATTGCTACACTCAATAAAGCAAATTGTTAGGTTATCGGCAATCACAGAAAAAACAGTGCCCTTTATTATTTTTCCTAAACAGGGCACAAAAAGACCATCTTCTTCAAATCTTTTCAAATCACTTAACAATGGATCTAGCACTTGGGGATAACCAAATTTCTTAATGTCGTCTGCCTTGCACAAAACAGATAAGTAAATAGATGATAATGTAGACCTCAATACAGACGGAATATCAGCAAACACGCAGTAAACACCTGTTACCTTGTGCTTCTTACGAGATGTTCCTAATGGATTGCATATTTCAAAGTCATCACAGTAAAGTAGGAGTGAAAGCCTTAACTCTTCTCCACAAAGAAATGTGTTTTCCTTGAAGTGGGTACCATCATGAAAACTAGTGTACTGACATGAAGAACTACAATGTCTTACACTTTTCAAAACCTTCTCCTGGATGTCACTATTTTTCAGAACTTGTGACAAGGATTGCAAAATATGTATATACTGAAAGGTCTTTCCTTCTTTCGCATGTAGTATATACTCAACAGGTTCAACAATAGAGAAATGTTCTTTTAAATAACAATTTCTCTTGTATGCCGTGCCAAGAGGGCCTTCTCCACTAAAGGCTACACTAAGAGGATTTAACTGGCAAAGGCTTTTTACTAAATCTGTGATCACCACTTCTTCAACAGTGCAGTTATGGTTTTGTAATGTACTATGGACAATATTTTTAATAACAGGTGCAGATGCTGAACAAGTAATACATTGAAGCTCTCATCTATACATCTTCTAGGCACATTGAATATACAGTCTAGTTTAAGCAATAAGGAACCAAGCTCATCAACAATAGCCTGGACTAAATCTTCACCCTCTTGGACAAATGTTTCATCGGAAGTAACTTCACTTTCAATCAAACTACTACCCTCTGTTACCTCACTTGCCTGACTTGAATGTGTCTGGAATACAGTATTTTTAAAATCTTCAATGCAGTGAGGATTGTGCATCCTACTTTTATGTGAAGCAAAAGTTGAATATATATTCGTACTGTAGTCACAATCTTTAAAAACACAATTAACAGTTTCGTGCTTTTTCAGATGAGTCCAGAGGTGTTCAAATATTGTTTCTCTTTGTTAAAACTACATGAATTACATACAAGACACGAAAATGAAACTATCTGCCCTAACTGTTGAGTCTGTGTATGATTTCTAGACAAATGTGCATGAAGTGCCCCCCAACTTTTAAATAAACAAGGACAATCTGAGTACAAGCAGGGTAGTGATCGGCCTTGACTAGTGTGTGGATGCTTCAATCTATAATGTTTTATAAGCTCTAAACGTTTTAATGACCTAAAATTGCATCGTTTGCACGACCATCTCATACCACAAGAGGCCTACTCTTTCTCCCTGATGAATTTCTCTTCGACCTCCTCTCCCTAGCCCTCAACTCCAACTGTCCACAAAGTCCACTGGCTCCTCCAAAGGGCACCCTGAAAATGAAGAGACACAATTTGTGGTATTAAAACAATGGTCTAAAATATTCAGCCACAATTTTAATATTACATTATGATGGATGAATAAGGGAAAATAACAAAGCAATATAATGCATACATTATTTTCTACTTGCCTGAATTATGAGAATAATGTTATGTTCTGATTTGCTTCCTGTTGATGGAAAAATATTTTAATAAGAAATAAACTACATCATAAACATTAATGAACATTTTGTTTTGTCTAACTAAATAAAACAATTAACACATGACAGATTTATTTGCCAGTAGAAGTTGTAATGAACAATCCATTCTTTCATTGAATTACAAAAACATGTTGCTGTGGGCTTCACACCGATAACTAGCTTCTTGTCAAAAAAAAAGAAAAGAAAGAAAACTGCCAGCGAAGTCTCTTTGTAATCGCAAGCTGATGCTCTCAAAGACCTCTGGCGCTTCTGTCAGTAAATGTGTGTTTTAAAAACCTATTCTGGGGCATTTCTCCCAAACATTCAGCAGTATCGCCCCCTCATTCCCAATGCACATTAATTAACATTCATTCACTAACGTTAACGTTACTTCAGTGTCGCCGCCAAAAGTTTTACAGAGAACAATACCATGTTCTACTATGTGCCATAGAATCCATCCTGTTTGGGTCCCACATCAACCTTAAGAAAGTCAATGACTTCACCATAAAAGTGGGTGACATTGTTATCACCAGGAAAGATGAGGTCACCTACCTAGGTTCCATTCTAGAGGCTAACCTTTCCTGTGATAAAATGGCAACCAAAGTAATCAGAAAGGTTAACCAACGAACGAGATTTCTCTACAGAATCTCCTCTCTGGTCAACAAAAGCACCTTGAGGATTCTGGCGGGAACTCTCGTTCAACCCTTTTTCGATTACGCATGCACCTCCTGGTACCCTAGCACCTCTAAAACCCTCAAATCTAAACTCCAAACATCTCAGAACAAGCTAGTCAGGTTACTTCTAGACCTCCACCCCAGATCCCACCTCACTCCAACCCACTTCTCTAAAGTGGGCTGGCTCAAGGTGGAGGACAGAGTTAAACAACTTGCACTGAGCCTAGTCTATAAAATCCACTACACCTCCCTGATACCGAAGTACATGCCATAACCACAACACCAGGGGGAGCTCCACTAACCACGTTAAACCCAGATTCAGAATTAACAAAGGTCTTAACTCATTCTCTTTCTATGCCACATCAATGTGGAATGCGCTCCTAACAGGTATAAAAGAAAGGGCATCTCTATCCTCCTTCAAAACCACAATAAAAGTTCACCTCCAGGCAGCTACAACCCTAAACTAACACCCTCCCCGGATTGCTAATAATCAAATGTAAACAATCAAATGCAGATACTTTTTCTTATGCCTTCTGATCTCTCTCTCTCTCTCTCTCTCTCTCTCTCTCTCTCTCTCTCTCTCTCTCTCTCTCTCTCTCTCTCTCTCTCTCTCTCTCTCTCTATGTTCACTACTTGCTGTCCATATCCTACCCCCCCCCACCCCCCCTCCACACACCTGATTGTAAATAATGTAAATAATTCAATGTGATTATCTTGTGTGATGACTGTATTATGATGATAGTATATATGATAGTATATATCTGTATCATGAATCAATTTAAGTGGACCCCGACTTAAACAAGTTGAAAAACTTATTCGGGTGTTACCATTTAGTGGTCAATTGTACGGAATATGTACTTCACTAAGCAACCTACTAATAAAAGTCTCAATCAATCAATCAAAACCCCGACAATAATGAACTAGCATCCAAGAAAAGATGACAGGTATCTGGCTTGGGCACATCAGATTAGATCAGTGTGTTGCAAACTGAGCAGTTTAAAGTCCTGAATGGTTGTTTTATTCATTGTTATTTTATTTTCAAATTTATTAGCCTGTGGAAAAAGTTAATGTTGATATTTACCTCGGAAGACTGCAAGTAGAAAAGAGGCATCCAATTTTTATTTAAATTGTATTTGATATGCCATTGATATTTTTTAATTATTATTATTATTATTTGAAACTCGATTTTGCATGTCACTATAAAGTTATATAAGCCTTGCCTGTTCAATATTCAATGCAAAACTTTTTTGGGTCACTATTAAAAGGTTAATTTGTTCAACCTTGGCCCGCGGCTTTGTTCAGTTTTAAATTTTGGCCCACTCTGTATTTGAGTTTGACACCCCTGCTTTATGCAATATTAGCCATTTTACATGTGTGGTTTAGGAGTTAAGTTTAAATAACTGTCATATTGAATGTGGCAGTTATTAAAGTTAAAGTTAAAGTTAAAGTACCAATGATTGTCACACACACACTAGGTGTGGAGAAATTATTCTGGGGTGGTGAGGGGAGCAGTGGGCAGCAGCAGTGGCTGCGCCCTGGAATAATTTTTGGTGATTTAACCCCCAATTCCAACCCTTGATGCTGAGTGCCAAGCAGGGAGGTAATGGGTCTCATTTTTATAGTCTTTGGTATGACTCGGCCAGGGTTTGAACTCACAACCTACCGATCTCAGGTCGGACACTCTAACCACTAGGCCAGTTATACTGTCATTATGAGTAAAACCAAATTTTTGTATTTGTAATCCTTACAAACACATCTGATTCTAGTACAACTCAACTAGATACAATATTACAGGCATTTTTAGACACAATGCATGTTTGGTTTTGGAGATATGTTTATATAACTTTCATATTTAGTATGACATATTGAGTAAAAAAAACTAACTTGTGTCTTTGCAAACCTTACCAAATATTTTTTTTTCCAGTAAAACTCACAAAGATACATTCTCCAAGCATAATTAGCCATTTTGCATGTGTGGTTTAGGAGTTATGTTTAAATAACTGTCGAGACTATAAAAATGGGACCCATTACCTCCCTGCTTGGCACTCAGCATCAAGGGTTGGAGTTGGGGGTTAAATCACCAAAATGATTCCCGGGCGCGGCGCCGCTGCTGCCCACTGCTCCCCAAGGGGATGGGTCAAATGCAGAGGACACATTTCACCACATCTAGTGTGTGTGTGACAATCATTGGTACTTTAATCTTTAATCTTTAATCTTAATATTGAATAAGGCAGTTATAGTGTCATTATGAGTAAAACCTAATTTTTGTATTTGTAAACCTTACAAAAACATCTGATTCTAGTAAAATTCACATAGATACAATATTAGAGACATTTTTAGACGTAATGAATGTTTAAAATTGGAGTTATGTTTATACAACTTTCATATTTAGTATGACAGTTATACTGTCATATTGAGTAAAATAACTAACTTGTGTGTTTGCAAATTTTACAAGATTTTTTTTTTTTTCCCAGTAAAACTTCAGGCATTATTATCCATTTTGCATGTGTGGTTTAGGAGTTATGTTTAAATAACTGCATTTTGAACGTGGCAGTTATACTGTCATTATGAGTAAGACCTAATTTTTGTATGTAAACCTTACAAAAACATCTGATTCTAGTAAAACGCACATAGATACAATATTACAGGCATTATTAGCCATTTTGCATGTGTGGTTTGGGAGTTATGTTTAAATAACTGTCATATTGAATGTGACATTATACTGTCATAGTGAGTAAACCCCAATTTTTGTATTTGCAAACCTTACAAAAACATCTGATTCTAGTAAAACTCACACTTGATTTAGACTTTTATTAGTAGGTTGCACAGTGAAGTACATATTCCGTACAATTGACCACTAAATGGTAACACCCGAATACGTTTTTGAACTTGTTTAAGTCGGGGTCCACTTAAATTGATTCATGATACAGATATGTACTATCAGATATATACTATCATCATAATACAGTCATCAAACAAGATAATCACATTGAACTATTTACATTATTTACAATAAGGGGTGTGGAGGGGGTGGGGGTAGGATATGGACAGCAAGTAGTGGACATAGAGAGAGAGAGAGAGAGAGAGAGAGAGAGAGAGAGAGAGAGAGAGAGAGAGAGAGAGAGAGAGAGAGAGAGAGAGAGAGAGAGAGGTTATGGCGATCATTGATACAATATTACAGGCATTTTTAGACATAATGCATGTTTTGTTTTGGAGTTATATTTATATAACTTTCATATTTAGTATGACAGTTATACTGTCATATAGAGTAAAAAAAAATAACTTGTGTCTTGCAAACCTTACAACATGTTTTTTTTTCCCAGTGAAACTCACAAAGATACATTACTTCAGGCATTATTAGCCATTTTGCATGTGTGGTTTAGGAGTTATGTTTAAATAACTGTGATATTGAACATGGCAGTTATTAAAGTTAAAGTTAAAGTTAAAGTACCAATGATTGTCACACACGCACTAGGTGTGGCAAAATTATTCTCTGCATTTGACCCATCACCCTTGATCACCCCCTGGGGGGTGAGGGGGGTGAGGTGAGCAGTGGGCAGCAGCGGTGGCCGCACACTGTAATCATTTTTGGTGATTTGACCCCCAATTCCAACCCTTGATGCTGATTGCCAAGCAGGGAGGTAATGGGTCCCATTTTTATAGTCTTTGGTATGACTCGGCCAGGGTTTGAACTCACAACCTACCGATCTCAGGGCGGACACTCTAACCACTAGGCCAGGTATACTGTTATTATGAGTAAAACCTAATTTTTGTATTTGTAAACCTTACAAAAACATCTGATTCTAGTAAAACTCACATAGACACAATATTATAGTCATTTTTAGACATAATGATAAATAAATAAATGGGTTATACTTGTATAGCGCTTTTCTACCTTCAAGGTACTCAAAGCGCTTTGACAGTATTTCCACATTCACCCATTCACACACTGATGGCGGGAGCTGCCATGCAAGGCGCTAACCAGCAGCCATCAGGAGCAAGGGTGAAGTGTCTTGCCCAAGGACACAACGGACGTGACTAGGATGGTAGAAGGTGGGGATTGAACCCCAGTAACCAGCAACCCTCCGATTGCTGGCCCGGCCACTCTACCAACTTCGCCACACCGTCCCTAATGCATAATAATGCATAATGCATGTTTAGTTTTGGAGTTATGTTTATATAACTTTCATATTTAGTATGACAGATACTGTCATATTTAGTAAAAAAAACAACTTGTGTTTTTGCAATCCTTATAAGATATTTTTTTCCCCCAGTAAAACTTCAGGCATTATTAGCCATTTTGCATGTGTGGTGTAGGAGTTATGTTTAAATAACTGTCATACTCAGTGGCCTAGTGGTTAGAGTGTCCGCCCTGAGATCGATAGGTTGAAGTTCAAATCCCAGCCGAGTCATACCAAAGACTATAAAAATGAGGGGAGCAGTGGGCAGCAGCGGTGGCCGCGCCCTGGAATTATTTTTGGTGATTTAACCCCCAATTCCAACCCTTGATGCTGAGTGCCAAGCAGGGAGGTAATGGGTCCCATTTTTATAGTCTTTGGTATGACTTGGCCAGGGTTTGAACTCACAACCTACCGATCTCAGGGCGGACACTCTAACCACTAGGCCAGTTATACTGTCATTATGAGTAAAACTTAATTTTTGTATTTGTAAACAACAAAAACATCTGATTCTAGTAAAACCTCACATAGATACAATATTACAGGCATTTTTTAGACATAATGCATGTTTGGTTTTGGAGTTATGTTTATATAACTTTCATATTTAGTATGAAATATTGAGTAAAAAAACTAACTTGTGTCTTTGCAAACCTTACAAAATATTTTTTTTCCCAGTAAAACTCACAAAGATACATTCTCCAGGCATTTTGCATGTGTGGTTTAGGAGTTATGTTTAAATAACTGTCATATTGAATAAGGCAGTTATAGTGTCATTATGAGTAAAACCTAATTTTTGTATTTGTAAACCTTACAAAAACATCTGATTCTAGTAAAACTCACAAAGATACAATATTAGAGGCATTTTTAGACGTAATGAATGTTTAAATTTGGAGTTATGTTTTTATAACTTTCATATTTAGTATGACAGTCAACTGTCATATTGAGTAAAAAAACTAACTTGTGTGTTTGCAAATTTTACAAGATTTTTTTTTTCCCAGAAAAACTTCAGGCATTATTAGCCATTTTGCATGTGTGGTTTAAGAGTTATGTTTAAATAACTGCATTTTGAACGTGGCAGTTATACTGTCATTATGAGTAAGTATGTAAACCTTACAAAAACATCTGATTTTAGTAAAACTCACTTAGATACAATATTACAGGCATTATTAGCCATTTTGCATTTGTGGTTTTGGAGTTATGTTTATTCAACTTTCATATTTAGTAAGACAGTTATACTGTCATATTGAGTAAAAAACTTAACTTGTGTCTGTCTTTGCAAACTTTACAAGATATTTTTTTCCCCAGTAAAACTTCCGGCATTATTAGCCATTTTGCATGTGGGGTTTAGGAGTTATGTTTAAATAACTGTCATATTGAATGTGGCAGTTATACTGTCATTATGAGTAAAACCTAATTTTTGTATTTGTAAACCTTACAAAAACATCTGATTCTAGTAAAACTCACATAGATTTAGATTTTTTCTCGCCCGGACACGGGTCACCGTGGCTCCCCTGTGGAGCCAGGCCCAGAGGTGGGCAACGTGGGTCCCCCCTCCAATGGAATCACCACTTATGGGCTGGGTCATAGAGGTCGGGTGCAGTGTGAGCTGGGCGGCAGCCGAAAGGCAGGGCACTTGGCGGTCCGAATATCGGCTACATAAGCTCGCTCTTGGGACGTGGAATGTCACCTCGCAGGGAGGGAAGGAGCCTGAGCTGGTGCGCGAGGTGGAGAAGTTCCCGGCTAGATGATGTTGGACTCACTTCGACGCACAGCAAGTGCTCTGGAACCTGTTCTCTCAAGAGGGGTTGGACTCTCTTCCACTCTGGCGTTGCAAGTAATGAGAGGCTGGGTTGGCAATTCTTGTTGCCCCCCGGCTCAAAGCCTGCACGTTGGACTTTAACCCAGTAGACAAGATGGTAGCTTCCGTCCGCTTTCGGGTTGGGTGACAGGTCCTGACTGTTGTTGGTGTTTACGCACCACCAAACAGCAGCTCAGAGTAACCACTCTTTTTGGATTCCCTTGAGGGAGTACTGGAGAGTGCTCCCTCGGGTGATTCCCTTGTTCTGCTTGGGGACTTCAACGCTCATGTTGGCAACGACAGTAAAACCTGGAGAGTCGTGATTGGGAAGAATGGCCACCCGGATCTTAACCCAAGCGATGCTTTGTTATTGGACTTTTGTGCTCGTCACGGATTGTCCATAACAAACACAATGTTTAAACATAAGGGTGTCCATATGTGCACTTGGCACCAGGACACCCTCGGCCGCAGTTCCATGATTGACTTTGTAGTTGTGTCATGGGATTTGCGGCCTCATGTTTTGGACACTCGGGTGAATAGAGGGGCGAGCTTTCTACCGATCACCACCTGGTGAGCTGGCTCCAATGGTGGGGGAGGATGCTGGACAGACCTGGCAGGCCCAAACGCATTGTGAGAGTCTTTTGGGAACGCCTAGCAAGTCTCCTGTCAGAGAGAGTTTATTTGTCCACCTCCGGAAGAACTTTGAACATATCACAAAGGAGGTGCTGGACATTGAGTCTGAATGGACCATGTTCCGTGCCTCTGTTGTCGAGCCGGCTGATTGGAGCTGTGGCCGCAAGGTGTTTGGTGCCTGTCGTGGCGGTAATCCTAGAACTTATCGGGTCCTTTTGGCTCATGGGACTTCAGAGGCAGCGGGCATACCGACAGGCCAAGCGAGACCTCCTCAATCCCACCAACACGTCTTCCTATGAGGAAGCAGTGTCTGGGGAATTTGTAGTGGGCTCTTCTATTTCTGGGGCTGAGGTTGCCAAGGTAGTTAAAAAGCTCCTCGGTGGCAAGGCCCCGGGGGTGGATGAGCTCCGTCCGGAGTTCCTTAAGGCTTTGGATGCTGTAGGGCTGTTTTGGTTGACAAGACTCTGCAACATCGCGTAGACATCAGGGGCGGTGCCTCTGGATTGGCAGACCGGGGTGGTGGTTCCTCTCTTTAAGAAGGGGGAGGAGGGTGTGTTCCAACTATTGTAGATCACACTCCTCAGCCTAAGGTCTATTCATGTGTACTGGAGAGGAGGAACCTCGGATCCAGGACAAACAGTATGGTTTCCGTCCTGGTCGTGGAACAGTAGACCAGATCTATACTCTCGGCAGGGTCCTTTAGTGTGCATGGGAGTTTGCCCAACCAGTCTGCATGTGCTTTGTGGACTTGGAGAAGACATTCGACCGTGCCCCCCCGGTAAATCCTGTGGGGAGTGCTCAGAGAGTATGGGGTATCGGCATGTCTGATTGTGGCGGGTGTCTCCCTGTATGATCAGTGTCAGAGCTTGGTCCGCATTGCCGGCAGTAAGTCGGACCCCTTTCCAGTGAGGGTTGGACTCCGCCAAGGCTGCCCTTTGTCACCGATTCTGTTCATAACTTTTATGGACAGAATTTCTAGGCGCAGTCATGGGGGGATCCGGTTTGGTGGCTGCAGGATTAGGTCTCTGCTTTTTGTCGATGATGTGGTCCTGATGGCTTCAACTGGCCAGGATCTTCAGCTCTCATTGGATCGGTTCACAGCCGAGTGTGAAGCGACTGGGATGAGAATCAGCACCTCCAAGACTGAGGTTCTCGCCCGGGAAAGGGTGGAGTGCCATCTCGAGGTTGGGGAGGAGATCTTGCCCCAAGTGGAGGAGTTCAAGTACCTGGAGTCTTGTTCAAGAGTGAGGGAAGAGTGGATCGTGAGATGCACGGGCTGATCGGTGCGCCGTCTTCAGTAATGAGGACGCTATATCGATCCGTTGTGATAAGAAGGAGCTGAGCCAGAAGGAAAAGCTCTCAATCTACCGGTCGATCTACGTTCCCATCCTCACCTATGGTCATAAGCTTTGGGTTATAACCGAAAGGACAAGATCACGGGTACAAGCGGCCGAAATAAGTTTCCTCCCTTAGAGATAAGGTGAGAAGCTCTGTCAGCCTGGAGGAACTCACATTGAGAGGAGCCAGATGAGGTGGTTCGGGCATCTGCTCAGGATGCCACCTGAACGCCTCCCTAGGCAGGTGTTTAGGGCAAGTCCGACCGGCAGGAGGCCACGGGGAAGAATCAGGACACATTGGGAAGACTATGTCTCCCGGCTGGCCTGGGAACGCCTCGGGATCCCCCGAGAAGAGCTGGACGAAGTGGCTGGGGAGAGGGAAGTTTGGGCTTCTCTGCTCAGGCTGCGGCCCCCGCAACCCGACCATAACCCGACCATAAGTGGAAGAAAATGGATGGATTTAGTATGACAGTTATACCGTCATATTGAGTACAAAAACTATCTAAACCTTACACAATATATTGATCCTAGTAAAACTCGCAAAGATACATATCTCCAGGCATTGTTAGCCATTTTGCATGTGTGGTTTAGGAGTTATGTTTAAGTAACTGTCAGATTGAGTGTGACAGTATACTGTCATAGTGAGTAAAACCCATATTTTGTATTTGCAAACCTTACAAAAACAACTAAATCTAATTAAACTACAAATACAATATTACAGGCATTTTTAGACATATTGCATGTTTGGTTTGGGAGTTATATTTATATAACTTTCATATTTAGTATGACTGTTATACTGTCATATTGAATAAAAAAAACTAGCTTGTGTCTTTGCAAACTTTACAAAAGATCATTTTTCTAGTAAAACTGACAAAGATACATGTTTCCAGGCATTATTAGCCATTTTGCATGTTTTGTTTAGGAGTAATGTTTAAAAAAATTGTATTGCTTTTTTCGCATTATTAAATTAATTAAAGATTAAAGTACCAATGATTGTCACACACACACTAGATGTGGTGAAATTTGTCCTCTGCATTTGTCCCATCCCCTTGGGGAGCAGTGGGCAGCAGCGGCGCCGCGCCCGGGAATCATTTTGGTGATTTAACCCCCAACTCCAACCCTTTGTTGCTGAGTGCCAAGCAGGGAGGTTATGGGTCCCATTTTTATAGTCTTTGGTATGACTCGGCTGGGATTTGAAGGATTCTAAGAACATTACAGTCATATTGAGTAAAAAACTACTTTTTGTGTTTAATAAATGTAAAAAAGCATATGTTTCGAGTAAAACTCCCAAGGATGCAATATTTCAGGCATTATTAGCCATTTTTCATGTTTAGTTTAGGAGTTATGTTTAAATAACTGTCATATTGAGTGTGACAGTATACTGTCATAGTGAGTAAAACCTAATTTTTGTATTTGCAAACCTTACAAAAAAAACAGATTCTAGTAAAACCACATGGATTCAATATTAAAGGCATTTTTAGACATCTTGCATGTTTGGTTTAGGAATTATGATGGAATACATTTGTATTGCTTTTTTCGCATTATCTCAGGATTCTAATTACATCGGGGGGGGGGGCTCGTGGGGGCCCTGTTGCCGGTGGGGCGGGGGCGGTCTTCCCGTCCGGTTGCGGGGGGTCTCCGGGCCCCTCGGGCGGGGCGTCCCGCCTTTCTGTCCGTGTGGGGTGTGATCTCTCGCTGGCTTGGGGTCTGGCTGCCCCCTGCTTTTCTCGTGCCTTGTCCTCTGCCGGGTGCGTCTGTCTGCGGCCTGCTGCTGGCCCTTGTGGGCGGCACGGTGGGCCAGGCTCTGGGGTTCCTGTCGCTGTCCGGCTTGGCTGTGTGGGGGCGGTGGCCCCTGGTTCCCTGGGCACCACACCTACTGTTTGTGGGATGGGCTCTCGGGGAGGCTGGGGCCGTACTCTGGCTCCCGCACACACTGGGAGTCAAATGTATTGTACAGGCAAATTCACATATACTCACACACATACATAGGTACCTACACTCCCACATACATATACAAATAAATACAGTACATATTTACACACTCAAAGTTCGTACATCCACACGCACATTCATTATACAAACATACTGTATACACATACTGTACATATACATTCACTATAAAAACATACATATACACATACTGTACATATACACTCACTGTACAAACACACACATACACATACTACACATATACATTCACTGTACAAACACACACATGCATATACTGTACATATACATTCACTGTACAAACACACATATACACATACTGTACATATACATTCACTGTTCAAACACACATACTGTATACACATACTGTAGATATACATTCGCTGTACACACATATACACATACTGTACATATACATTCACTGTACAAGCACACATATACACATACTGTACATATACAAGTACATATGCACACATACACTCATGCACATAATCTTGTTTCATCAAACATATATTAAAGTTGTTGCCCTAGGGTAAACTGGGTATAACACATGGCACACTGACAAAGCTTAACCTATAGCTATAACAATCTACAAGGTTAATGTAGGTGGCCTCTCTTTCTTCCCCTCCATTTTTCTGCATTCTTTCGTATCTCAAGTTATCATTACGTATATGTATTGTTGTATTTGAACAATTGTATTGTTGATAATAAAGGTAAAGTATTGGTATTGTTTATTACCAATAGCACTATTTCTGTTGGTATTCATATTGCTCCATTTTTAGTGTAATAATGCTCATTGTCATTTCTGTATTTTTTTTAAAATTTTCGCTAACTGCTTATTTGCTATTACTTTTACCATCATATTTGTACATGTCGTATTTGCTGATGTTGCTCTGTTGTTGTTGTGTTTGCTGTTGTTGTTTTTGTCTCTCTGTCTAATCTCCCTCTTGTCCCCACAATTCTCCCCTCTGTCTTCCTTTTTCTCTCTTTCTATCCCCTCCTGCTCCGGCCCGGCTGCACCGAATGATAATATAAATACATTTAATAAAGTCAAAATACAAGTAAGGCAACAAGAGAAGTATCCTACACTTCTCTTTTGTAAAGTAAACCTGAACAGCCGATATGGGCATCTACATCTGCTATATGATTTGCCCGAGAAGCTGGGCAGGACATTTAAAAAAAAAAAAAAAAAATATTGAGAAAAAAAAACTAACTTGTGTCTTTGCAAAGCTTACAAAAGAAAATGTTTCTAGTAACACTCACAAAGATACATTTTTTACGCATTATTAGACATGTTTCCTGTGTGGTTAGGAGTTATAATTAAATAACTGTCATATTGAGTGTTACAGTTATAATGTAATTATGTGTAAAACCTAATTTTTGTATTTGCAAACCTTACAAAAACAATTGATTCTAGTAAAACTTACATAGATTCATATTACAAGCACTTTTAGACATTTTACATGTTTGGTTTAAAAGTTGTGTTTGAATACATTTTTATTGCTTTTTTCGCATTATCTCAGGATTCTAAGAAAATCACTTTCATATTGATTAAAAACAACTTTTTGTGTTGCAAGCTTTAAAAAGCAATGTTTCGAGTTATTTCAGGCATTATTAGCCATTTTTATGTGTAGTTTAGGAGTTATGTTTAAATAAGTCATATTGAGTGTGACACTGTCATAGTGAGTAAAACCTAACTTTCGTATTTGCAAACCTTACAAAAACAACCGATTCTAGCAAAACTCACATTGATACAGTATTACAGGCATGTTTAGACATCTTGCATGTTTGGTTTTGGAGTTATGTTTATATAACGTGCTTTCTGAGCCACCACCTTTGTGGTTTGCGTGTCCCACTAATCCTAGGAGCTATGTTGTCCGGGGGCTTCTATGCCCCCTGGTAGGGTCCCCCAAGACAAACAGGTCGTAGGTGAGGGATCAGACAAAGAGCAGCTCAAAGACCTGTTCTCTCAAGAGGGGTTGGACTCTCTTCTACTCTGGCGTTGCAAGTAATGAGAGGCTGTGTTGGCATTTCTTGTTGCCCCCCGGCTCAAAGCCTGCACGTTGGACTTCAACCCAGTAGACGAGATGGTAGCTTCCCTCCACTTTTGGGTTGGGTGACGGGTCCTGACTGTTGTTGGTGTTTACGCACAAAACAGCAGCTCAGAGTACCCACTCTTTTTGGATTCCCTTGAGGGAGTACTGGAGAATGCTCCCTCGGGTGATTCCCTTGTTCTGCTTGGGGACTTCAACGCTCATGTTGGCAACGACAGTGAAACCTGGAGAGTCGTGATTGGGAAAAATGGCCACCCGGATCTGAACCCAAGCGGTGCTTTGTTATTGGACTTTTGTGCTCGTCACGGATCGTCCATAACAAACACAATGTTCAAACATAAGGGTGTCCATATGTGCACATGGCATCTGGACACCCTCGGCCGCAGTTCCATGATTGACTTTGTAGTTGTGTCATGGGATTTGCGGCCTCATGTTTTGGACACTCGGGTGAAGAGAGGGGCGAGCTTTATACCGATCAACACCTGGTGAGCTTGGTCCGATGGTGGGGGAGGATGCCGGACAGACCTGGCAGGCCCAAACGCATTGTGAGAGTCTTTTGGGAACGCCTAGCAGTCTCTTGTCAGAGAGATTTTCTTTATCCATCTCCGGAAGAACTTTGAACATGTCACAAAGGAGGTGCTGGACATTGAGTCTGAATGGACCATGTTCCGTGCCTCTCTTGTCGAGCCGGCTGATTGGAGCTGTGGCCGCAAGGTGTTTGGTGCCTGTCGTGGCGGTAATCCTAGAACCCGCTGGTGGCCACCAGCAGTGCGGGATGCCGTCAAGCTGAAGAAAGAGCTTATCGGGTCCTTTTGGCTCATGGGACTCCAGAGGCAGCGGTCGGCCAAGCGAGACCTCCTCAATCCCACCAACACGTCTTCCTATGAGGAAGCAGTGCCTGGGGAATCTGTGGTGGGCTCTCCTATTTCTGGGGCTGAGGTTGCCAAGGTAGTTAAAAAGCTCCTCGGTGGCAAGGCCCCGGGGGTGGATGAGCTCCGTCCGGAGTTCCTTAAGGCTCTGGATGCTGTGGGGCTGTTTTGGTTGACAAGACTCTGCAACATCGCATGGACATCAGGGGCGGTGCCTCTGGATTGGCAGACCGGGGTGGTGGTTCCTCTCTTTAAGAAGGGGGACCGGAGGGTGTGTTCCAACTATCGTAGATCACACTCCTCAGCCTTCCCGGTATGGTCTATTCATGTGTACTGGAGAGGAGGAACCTCGAATCCATGACGAACAGTGTGGTTTTCGTCCTGGTCGTGGAACGGTAGACCAGCTCTATACTCTCGGCAGGGTCCTTGAGTGTTCATGGGAGTTTGCCCAACCAGTCTACATGTGCTTTGTGGACTTGGAGAAGACATTCGACGGTGCCTCCCCCCCCCCCCCCCCGGTAAATCCTGTGGGGAGTGCTCAGAGAGTAAGGGGTTTTGGCATGTCTGATTGTGGCGGGTGTCTCCCTGTATGATCAGTGTCAGAGCTTGGTCCGCATTGCCGGCAGTATGTCGGACCCCTTTCCAGTGAGGGTTGGACTCCGCCAAGGCTGCCCTTTGTCACCGATTCTGTTCATAACTTTTATGGACAGAATTTTTAGGCGCAGTCATGGCGTTGAAAATCCCCTCAACGCCATGACTGCGCCTGGTTTGGTGGCTGCAGGATTAGGTCTCTGCTTTTTGCAGATGATGTGGTCCTGATGGCTTCAACTGGCCAGGATCTTCAGCTCTCATTGGATCGGTTCGCGGCCGAGTGTGAAGCGACTGGGATGAGAATCAGCACCTCCAAGTCCGAGTTCATGGTTCTAGCCCGGGAAAGGGTGGAGTGCCATCTCCAGGTTGGGAAAGAGATCTTGCCCCAAGTGAAGGAGTTCAAGTACGTAGGAGTCTTGTTCACGAGTGAGGATAGAGTGGATCGTGAGATCCACAGGCGGATCGGTGCGGCGTCTTCAGTAATGAGGACGCTATATCGATCCGTTGTGGTGAAGAAGGAGCTGAGCCAGAAGGAAAAGCTCTCAATTTACCGGTCGATCTACGTTCCCATCCTCACCTATGGTCATGAGCTTTGGGTTATGACCTGGACAAGGTCACGGGTACAAGCAGCCGAAATGAGTTTCCTCCGCCGGGTGGTGGGTCTCTCCCTTAGAGATAGGGTGAGTAGCTCTGTCATCCGGGAGGAACTCAGAGTAAAGCGGCTGCTCCTCCACATTGAGAGAAGCCAGGTGAGGTGGTTCGGGCGTTTGCTCAGGATGCCACCCGAACGCCTCCCTAGGGAGGTGTTTAGGGCAAGTCCGACCGGCAGGAGGCCATTGGGAAGACCCAGGACACATTGGAAAGACTATGTCTCCCGGCTGGCCTGGGAACGACTCGGGATCCCCCGAGAAGAGCTGGACAAAGTGGCTGGGGAGAGGGAAGTCTGGGCTTCTCTGCTTAGGCTGCTGCCCCCGCAACCCGACCTCGGAAGAAAATGGATGGATTTAGTATGACAGTTATACTTTCATATTGAGTGTGACAGTATACTGTCATAAAACCCAATTTTTGTATTTGCAAACCTGATTCTAGTAAAACTCACATATATACAATATTACAGGCAATTTTGGACATAATGCACGTTTGGTTTTGGAGTTATGTTTATATAACTTTGATATATAGTATGACAGCTATACTGTTATAATGAGTAAAAAAACTAACTTGTGTCTGTCGTAAAACCCAATTTTTGTATTTGCAAACCTTACAAAAACAACTGATCCACATGTTTTCAATATTACAGGCAATTTTAGACATTTTGCATGTTTGGTTTAGGAATTATGTTGGAATTTGTATTGCTTTTTTCCCATTATCTCATGATTTTAAGAACATTACTGTCATATTGTGTAAAAAAAAAAGTTTTGTTTTTGCAAGCCTTAAAAAAGCAATGTTTCGAGTTATTTCAGGCATTATTAGCCATTTTTATGTGTAGTTTAGGAGTTATGTTTAATTAACTGTCATATTGAGTGTGACACTGTCATAGTGAGTAAAACCTAACTTTTGTATTTGCAAACCTTACAAAAACAACCGATTCTAGTAAAACTCACATTGATTCAAAATTACAGGCATGTTTAGACATCTTGCATGTTTGGTTTTGGAGTTATGTTTATATAACCTGCTTTCTGAGTCGCCACCTTTGTGGTTTGCGTGTCCTACTGATCCTAGGAGCTATGTACTGTCATATTGAATAAAATAAAAAAATTACAAATAATTACAAAAGACCATTTTTCTCGTAAAACTAACAAATATACACGTTTCCAGGAATTATTAGCCATTTAGCATGTGTTGTTTAGGAGCTATGTTTAAATAACTGTTATATTGAGTGTTGTCACACTCAATATAACAGTCATAAAACCCAATTTTTGTATTTGCAAACCGGTTTCTAGTAAAACTCACATATATACAATATTACAGGCAATTTTGGACATAATGCATGTTTGGTTTTGGAGTTATGTTTATATAACTTTCATATATAGCATGGGTGTGAAACTCTGGCCCGTGGGCCAAATTTGGCCCGCCGTGTAATTTCACTTGGCCCTTGAGGCAATATCAAATTAACACTAAAGCTGGACCGCCGATTATATATTGCGGCGGTGCCACGGTAACAATGCCTTCACCGCTACTTCTAATACTTGCCAACACTTGACTCAGCACTCCTCCCGATTTTTTTTTTTTTTTTTTTGAGCTAGTCAAGCAAGTGCTGGCCCAGTTTCATGTCATGTGCAGCTTCTGCACCCACACACACAATTGAATGCAACGCATACTTCATCAACAGCGAGACAAGTTACACTGACGGTAGCCAAATAAAAAACTTTAACACTGTTAGAAATATACGCCACACTGTGAATCTACACCAAAAAAGAATGACTAACACATCTCAGGAGAACATCAAAATTATTTTTCAAATTAAAAAACAATTGACTATTTCCAATGTAACTATGTATTCACCAATGTGTCACAATTCTGCATTCATTCCATCGATAACAGACAGACATTTTTTTAACTGGTACTTAAATGGAATTAAATGCATAAAAGACATGTATATCGAGGACAGTCTTGCGTCATTTGAGCAATTGCGAATCAAATTCAATTTGTTCCAATTCAGTTGGTTTTGCTATTTGCAGGCAAACACATTTATTAAAGAAAACATTTCAAAGTCTCAGCTGGTATATGAAAAACACCCTCTCACAGAATTACTAATTTTACTGTGTTAAAAGAGCATGGAAACAGGAACTAAGAACAACAATACCCAAACAGCAATGGGAACGGACAATCTCTCAAATTCACAATTGCTCAATTAACAGCAGACTCAGGCTCATACAGTTTAAAGTGATTCATTGTTTTTACTACTCTAAAGTCTTATTACACAAATTGTATCCTGATACATCTCCACTTTGTGATAAATGTAAATCTGCTGAAGGATCACTGTCTCATTCGTTTTGGGAATGTCCAATTATTCAATAATTTTGGTCCAGCATTTTCTTTTTTTACTCGGGGGTATATCAGAGAAAACTTGTCCCTGACAGGGATATAATCTTGTTTGGGTGGTCCTCAGAAACACAAAAACTTCCAAAATATATTACAGCTGTGTTGCTGCTCGGAACGGTCTTGGCCAAAAGACTCATTCTCAAAGACTGGAAAAGCCCATCTGCACCGAACTTCAGGAATTGGCTAAATGAACTTGTGAATGTAATGACTCTTGAAAAAATAAGATTTATAAACTCTGCAAGTATGAATAAATGGGAACTAACCTGGAAACCTTTACTGACATATATTGAATCATAATTTAGACATTTACGGAAAAAAGAAAAAGAAACAAGAAAAGAAAAAAAAAAAGAAAAAAAAAACTGCCATCTTTTCTGTAGTTGTATTATCTTCATTATTTTCTGTATTGATCCTACATTATTGCTTTTTTGTTTTGTTTTGGTTGTTTTTTTTGTTACTTCTGATATGGCTTTGCCACGGTTTACTTGCTTATTTATTTTTATTTTTTTGTGACTTTTTATCTTGTATTGTTTTGCATCTGATCAACTTCTGTGACTTTCCTTTTTTTTTGAGTGTGAACGGTGGAGAGGTCCTCGAGAGGTGATCTTGGGATCACTTCCTGAGGATCCTTGATGCCGAGGAATGTTCATCCATCTTGTGGTCTCGACAACCTGCTGATCCTGAGCCGGAGCGGGATGGATGGCTATATATATACAATATCTGGGTATTTTTTTCTAATAATGTTTATACTGTAAACCTTGAGTTGTTAAAGTTCAAGTGCACCTCTCTCCTCAAGTGTGCATGTGAGTGTGTATGAGTGGATGTGTGATGTATGAAGGCTCTGTGTGAGCAAAGTATGACTGGTAAATGTGATTTTAACTGTAAAATTCAATAAAAATATTTGGAAAAAAAAAAAAAAAAAGGAGAACATCCGCACCGTAACACAACATAAACACAACAGAACAAATACCCAGAACCCTTTGCAGCACTAAATCTTCCGGGACGCTACAAGGTGTGTGTGGGGGGGGAGGCTTGGTGGTAGCGGGAGTGTATTTTGTAGCGTCCCGAAAGAGTTAGTGCTGCAAAGGATTCTGGGTATTTGTTCTGTTGTGTTTATGTTGTGTTACGGAGCGGATGTTCTCCCGAAAAGTGTTTGTCATTCTTGTTTGGTGTGGGTCCACAGTGTGGCGTTTATTTCTAACAGTGTTAAAGTTTTTTATACTGGCACCCTCAGTGTAACCTGTATCGCTGTTGATAAAGTATGCGTTGCATTCCCTCGTGTATGCGTATCAAAGTCGTATGTATCTTGTGACTGGATCTGAACGATGTTAGAGTTTGGTGGATGAGACTTAATGACTGTTGAACACCTTTGTTCGATAATGAAAGTTGCCTCAGCTCAAAGCCTGAGCCCCGACAATAATGAACTAGCATCCAAGAGAAGATGACAGGTATCTGGCTTGGGCACATCAGATTAGATCAGTGTGTTGCAAACTGAGCAGTTTAAAGTCCTGAATGGTTGTTTTATTCATTGTTATTTTATTTTCAAATTTATTAGCCTGTGGAAAAAGTTAATGTTGATAATTACCTCCGAAGACTGCAAGTAGAAAAGAGGTATTCAATGTTTATTTAAATTGTATTAGATATATAATTATTATTATTATTTGAAACTCGATTTTGCATGTCACTATAAAGTTATATAAGCCTTGCTTGTTCAATATTCAATGCAAAACTTGTTTGGGTCACTATTAAAAGGTTAATTTGTTCAACCTTGGCCCGCGGCTTTGTTCAGTTTTAAATTTTGGTCCACTCGGTATTTGAGTTTGACACCCCTGCTTTATGCAATATTAGCCATTTTAAATGTGTGGTTTAGGAGTTATGTTTAAATAACTGTCATATTGAACGTGGCAATTATTAAAGTTAAAGTTAAAGTACTGCATTGCGGGCAGTAAGTCGGACCCCTTTCCAGTGAGGGTTGGACTCCGCCAAGGCTGCCCTTTGTCACCGATTCTGTTCATAACTTTTCTGGACAGAATTTCCAGGCGCAGTCATGGCGTTGAGGGGATCCAGTTTGGTGGCTGCAGGATTGGGTCTCTGCTTTTTGCAGATGATGTGGTCCTGATGGCTTCAACTAGCCAGGATCTTCAGCTCTCATTGGATCGGTTCGCAGCCAAGTGTGAAGCGACTGGGATGAGAATCAGCACCTCCAAGTCCGAGTCCATGGTTCTCGCCCGGGAAAGAGTGGAGTGCTGATCCAGGTTGGGGAGGAGATCTTCCCCCAAGTGGAGGAGTTCAAGTACCTAGGAGTCTTGTTCACGAGTGAGGGAAGAGTGGATCGTGAGATCCACAGGCGGATCGGTGCAGCGTCTTCAGTAATGAGGATGCTATATCGATCCGTTGTGGTGAAGAAGGAGCTGACCCAGAAGGAAAAGCTCTCAATTTACCGGTCGATCTACGTTCCCATCCTCACCTATGGTCATGAGCTTTGGGTTATGACCGAAAGGACAAGATCACGGGTACAAACGGGCGAAATGAGTTTCCTCCGCCGGGTGGTGGGTCTCTCCCTTAGAGATAGGGTGAGAAGCTCTGTCATCCGGGAGGTACTCAGAGTAAAGCCGCTGCTCCTCCACATTAAAAGGAGCCAGATGAGGTGGTTCGGGCATCTGCTCAGGATGCCACCTGAACGCCTCCCTAGGGAGGTGTTTAGGGCAAGTCCGACCGGCAGGAAGCCACGGGGGAAACCCAGGACACATTGGGAAGACTATGTCTCCCGGCTGGCCTGGGAACGCCTCGGGATCTCCCGAGAAGAGTTGGACGAAGTGGCTAAGAGGCCAGAGGCTTCTCTGCTTAGGCTGCTGCCCCCACAACCCGACCTCGGATAAGCGGAAGAAAATTGATGGATTTAGTATGACAGTTATTCTGTCATATTGAGTACAAAAACTAACTTGTGTCTTTGCAAACCTTACACAATATATTGTTTCTAGTAAAACTCACAAAGATACATATCTCCAGGCATTATTAGCCATTGTGCATGTGTGGTTTAGGAGTTATGTTTAAATAACTGTCAGATTGAGTGTGACAGTATACTGTCATAGTGAGTCAAACCCATATGTGACCCGTGCTGGCAAAATAAGTCGGAATACGCACAGGCTAATTTTGACCTACAGGCAAATAAGTGAAAAAAATGTATCTTGGTTGAAATTGAGATTTTCACAAAAATGAGTCCATAAAGCCACAATCTAGCGATCCCAATCATCGAAATAGCAAGAAAACATCTTAAATCACCTTTATTTGAAGGTTTTGTACGAGGTATGTCTTCAGAAATTAGTCCTTTGTGTTAAAATTCCTTGAGAAAATCAAGTGTTTTCAACGCTCACTTGCGGCAATAAGGGGGAATCCCCCTAGCCATATTTGGTATCATTGTGACTCCAAGTTTGCATACTTTCTAAAAATGAGCATGGAATTCCAGATGACGCCATTCTGAACCAATAGAATTCGAGTTTTTAAACCTGTCCCGACGTAAACAAATCCGGCTTGTTGCTAACCGGTCGCTGTGAGGCGTACCCTCATTGGTTGAATCACCCCGCGCGGTGCATTGTGGTATCATGGCAGCGCCATGATGAAAAACAACACACAGTAATTCGAGCGGAATATTTGGTGAAAAAAGGTGATTTTCAAACATTTAATTATTATTTTTGGGGATAAGTTAGACTGTTTTACATTCCGTAATGGATTTAGAAGGTGGAGAGGGTACACAGGCGGTTGCAAGTGCGCTAAATTCACTGCAGTCGGCGAATCTTCTTACTGCTGCTGGTCAGGAATATTACGGACAGCTGACCAGCTGACAAACTGACCAGTGAACAAAAAAACTGTGACATAACAGTGTTGACATTTTTGTACATAACCGTTTTCAATAGAGTTGAATATATATTTTTCCTTTAGACATGGGATTTGATTTTAATTGTACCAATTTGGGTGTTGCTACAAGGACTTTTAAGGTATGGTTGCTATGGAGTTTAGTTTTGGAACATTCTGTTCTGGAACAGTAAACTTTAAGCTGTTTTTTCTCAAAACGGACCCTCAAACTTGATCGACTTCAATCGGATGTAACTCGGTCATTTTCTGTCCGATTCCAACAAATCATATATCATTTTGAAGGTCTTTAGATGGAGAATGTGTAAATAACAATAACTCAGTTTTTAAAATGTCCTCATTGTGACTCATTTTGCCAGCACAGGTCACATATTTTGTATTTGCAAACCTTACAAAAACAATTGATTCTAGTAAAACTCACATAGATACAATATTACAGGCATTTTTAGACATAATGCATGTTTGGTTTTGGAGTTATGTTTATATAACTTTCAAATTTAGTATGACAGTTATACTGTCATATTGAATAAAAAAACTAACTTGTGTCTTTGCAAACCTTACAAAATACCATTTTTCTAGTAAAACTAACAAAGTCTCCAGGTATTTTGCATGTGTTGTTTAGAAGTTATGTTTAAATAACCCGTCATATTGAGTGTGACAGTATACTGTCATAAAACCCAATTTTTGTATTTGCAAACCTGATTCTAGTAAAACTCACATATATACAATATTACAGGCAATTTTGGACATAATGCATGTTTGGTTTTGGAGTTATGTTTATATAACTTTCATATATAGTATGACAGCTATACTGTTATAATGAGTAAAATAACTATTTTGTGTCTGTCATAAAACCCAATTTGTGTATTTGCAAACCTTACAAAAACAACTGATTCTAGTAAAACTCACATGGATTCAATATTACAGGCATTTATAGACATTTTGCATGTTTGGTTTAGGAATTATGATGGAATACATTTTTATTGTTTTTTTCACATTATCTCAGGATTTTAAGAACATTACTGTCATATTGAGTAAAAAAAAACTTTTTGTGTTTGCAAGCCTTAAAAAAGCATATGTTTCAAGTAAAACTCACAAGAATGCATTATTTCAGGCATTGTTAGTCATTTTTCTTGTGTAGTTTAAGAGTTATGTTTAAATAACTGTCATATTGAGTGTGGCAGTTATACTGTCATATTGAGTAAAAACAAAATAACTTGTGTCTTTGCAAACCTTACAAAAGAAAATGTTCTAGCAACACTCACATATATTCAATATTACAGGCATTTTTACACATTTTACATGTTTGGTTTAGGAGTTGTGTTTGAATACATTTTTAATCCAACATTTTTTATTGCCATTTTCAAATAGACAGAAAAAAGTGCAAGTCGAAACAGTACAATTTTAAAGTCAGTAAATTATTCACACCATTTCCCTTAAAACCCAAACCACCCACCCACCCTCCCACCCCACCCAGGTCACACCAACAAGGGACTAATGGCACAATCATATAACAAGACAGAGACATTCACACACACATACACACACACACACATACGAGGCCAGAGACAATTAAACAGGCTGAATGGAGAGAGAAAAAAGAGAAAAATAAAAATAAAACAATTTAAATAATAATATTAAATAAAAGGGAGATTATTCCTCATCTGCGTCCGGGCATAAATTAAGAGAGTTGACATACAGCAACAAAGGGCTCCATGAGCTTTCAAATGCTTGAGCCGAGCCTTTTAGCGAAAACCTAAGTTTTTCCAGTTTTAGATCGTAGAGAACCTCTCTAATCCAACAGCCATGTGATGGGGGCGAGCCAGCTTCCAATTAAACAAGATCAATCAAGGTCGTAAAAGCAAGAGCGCGTTTTAGACCACTAAAACGAGAATGTTATCGGGGCATACACCAAAAATGGCTGATAATGAGTTG
The DNA here is from genome assembly GCF_033978785.1 of Entelurus aequoreus. Taxonomy (NCBI): domain Eukaryota; kingdom Metazoa; phylum Chordata; class Actinopteri; order Syngnathiformes; family Syngnathidae; genus Entelurus; species Entelurus aequoreus. The sequence goes on from NC_084743.1 coordinate 38,974,252, forward strand.
GGGGGAAAGTTTTGACCGTATGCCTTTCCAATTGTGTCAAAAATGTCCTCCCAAAAGGAACATAGTTGAGAGCAGGACCAGAACATATGGACATGATCAGCCGGAGATTGTTTGCATCTATTGCAAGTATTGCTAACAGTGGGGTAGATTGTGTATAGTTTTGAATTAGTGTAGTGAATTTTATGGATTACTTTGCATTGGATGAGACTATGACGGGCACATATTGAGGAGGAGTGGACCAGTTTCAGGGCAGAGTCCCAGTGTTGATCGGATATGTTGGTATTAAGATTGCTCTCCCACGAGGCTCTTATCACTGATAGAGAGTTTGGAGCAACTGAACTTAAGGAGGTATATAACACGGAGATAATTTTTTTATGATTAGGGCTCAAAGATAATGTATCTATAAGAGTTTCCGGACGACGATTTGGAAAGTGTGGGAACTGCTTCTTTACGAAGTCCCTCGCCTGGAAAAAGCGAAAAAATGTGGGAGTTCGGCAAATCGTATTTGGAAGAGAGTTCGGTGAAGGATGAGAACACTCCGTCCGCATAGAGGTCTTTCACAGTGGTGATACCATGATCGTGCCAAGTCATGAATGCGGGGTCGGTACGGGAAGGTTTAAATAATTGGTTTTTAAGTAGCGGGGTCAATATAGATGGGCCCTGAAAACCCAAGTGTTTCCGTAGCTGGTTCCATATTTTAATGGAGATTGATACAATGGTGTTTGCGCCTTCAAGTTTAAATGGAAAAGGGAGTGATAAGCATAAGCAAGAATGTAATGAGAAGTGTGGGACTGCCGTTTCAAGGGATACCCAGGGATACATTAGCCGCCCAATAGTATTGTCTAAAATTGGGGAGTGCAAGCCCTCCTTCAGATTTGGGAGATTGTAAAACCGACTTGCGGATTCGGGCCGATCCGGCCCCCCATAAAAATTTGGATATTGATTTGTCTAATTTATCGAAAAATGATGTAGTAATAAATATGGGGATATGTTGAAAAAGGTAAAGGAATTTAGGCAGAGTGATCATCTTGATCAGATTGATCCGGCCAGCGAGGGATAATGGTAAAACAGACCAGCGGGCAAAGTTCTTCTCCATCTTTTCAATTAGAGGTAAAAAATGTGCCCGGATCATATCAGACATAGCCGTAGTAATAAGGATTCCCAAGTAATGAATCCCATCCTGTGCCCATTTGAATGCCGCTAAAGATCGTGGTAACTGTTTAGCTAAGGAATTAATCGGAAACAGCTCACTTTTTTGGTAATTAAGTTTGTAACCAGAGTGTGTGCCAAACCGCTCCAGGATGTCAAATATTACCGGGAGTGAGCTGGCAGGATCCGAGATGTACAAGAGCAGGTTGTCCGCATAAAGCGAGACTTTGTGCAACATGTCCGACCGGGTGATACCTTTAAAGCCCGCCTCTGCGCGCAGCCAAAGAGCAAGTGGTTCTATCGCAATAGCAAACATTATTGGAGACAACGGGCAAACTTGTCCAGTGCCTCTTTTAAGAAAAATTGGGGCGGATAGTTTGTACGTACCGAAGCTACTGGGGACGACTACAAAAGTTTAACCCAGAAAATGAAATCTTCATTCAAACCAAACCGACCCATCACTTCAAATAGATATTCCCATTCAACCCTGTCAAAGGCTTTCTCCGCATCGAGGGACACTACCACCTCCGGGGTTCGAGGGGTTTGGCGAATGGATAATGTTTAGGAGGCGCCGAGTGTTGTGTGAGGATTGCCGGCCTAGCATAAAACCCGTTTGATCCAATGAGATGATGGAAGGCATCACCCTTTGGAGCCGGAGAGCGAGAACCTTGGATATAATTTTTAGATCTACATTTAAGAGCGAAATGGGTCTATAGCTGCTGCAAAGCAGGGGGTCTTTCTCTTTTTTTAGGATGAGAGAAATGGTGGCCCTCGATAAGGTTTCTGGGAGGCGATGGTGCAGAAAAGCTTCATTATACATATCTCTTAGAGCCGGAGCAAGAACACTGGAGAAAGTCTTGTAATATTCTGCACTGAAGCCATCCGGGCTGGGTGACTTATTGCTCTGTAAGGATTTGATGGCTTCTGTGATCTCAATGACACTAATGGGCTGACCCAGGCCCCTCGCAGCCCCACATTCTATCTGGGGGAATGTTTTATCGCTAAACAGTTCATCTGAGGAAGGGGGGCAGTCGGAAGTATATAATGTTGTATAAAATGCAGCAAATGTTTCATTAATCTTAGCTGGATCAGTATGTAGTTCTCCTGTGTTAGAGCGAATAGACGTGATTAGCCTCGAAGATGCTTCCTCCCTGATCCGGTGGGCTAAGAGCTTGCCAGCTTTTTCCCCAGATTCAAAAAATCGTTGTCTGGATTTGAGTAGTTGTAATTTCGCTCTATTGACAGACATAAGGTCAAAGTCAGTTTGTAGGCGAAGGCGTTCTTTATATAGTTTGAAGCTTACTTATCGTCAAGATCCTTAATCTTGTGGAGCAGCCCAGTGATTTGAATGGTCTCTGTAGGTGTGAAACAAAAGATATAAGTTGACCTCTAATGTAGGCTTTAGATGCCTCCCATAGTATATCTCTTCCAATTTCTGGTGAGTCGTTCAGTTCGAAAAAACACTTAATTTGATCGTGTAGGAAATTCCTATAACAGTCTTCTGCTAGCAAGGCTGAGTTGAATCGCCATTGTTTAAGGGGTCTAGGTTGAGTGTCCATATTGATGTCGACTGAGGTGGGGGCATGATCAGAAATTACAATACTATGATAATTACATGTTTTGGTTTTGGAAAGTAGTCTATTGTCGAGAAGAAAGAAGTCTATCCGAGTGTAAGTGTGATGTACATGGGAAAAATAGGAGAATTGTTTAATTGTAGGGGGGCATGTCTCCGCGGGTCTGTAAGACCCAACTGTTTAGCGAGAGTATCCAGCGTTTTAGCTGAATTAGATAAGGGAGCCAGTTTGTTAGATGATCGATCCAGTACAGGATCCTGCACCAGGTTAAAGTCCCCGCCCATAATGATAAAATGGTTTCCAATGTTCGGAAATGATGTAAACAATTTAGTCACATAAGAATTGTCATCACAGTTGGGTCCATAAACGCTAGCTAGTATGACTGGGGTGCCTTGCAGCTTTCCAGACACAATAATATAACGACCAGCTGGGTCTGCAACAGTTTGATTGAGTTCGAATGAAATATTTTTACGAATAAGGATAGCTGTGCCCCTAGCCCTTCCGTTGAATTTTGAATGGAAAATATGGCTGATCCAGCCTCTTTTAAGTCGTGAAATCTCTCTGTTGCGAAGGTGGGTCTCTTGAATGAAAAATATATCTCCTTTGAGGTGTTGCAAATGGGTCAAGACCCTCCCAATTTTAGTGGCGCTCCCCACTCCTTACGTTCCATGAAACAAATCTAAGTGTATTACTGGTGCTTGTCATATCTCACCATGTCCAACTAGGAGAGCAGAACGGGCTGATGTATACAAGTAGGTCAGGAGGGGGGCTGATGCATGATAACTGGGAACTGCAGAGAGTACTGGTAAGAGGAGGGGATGAAACAGAAGCGTGAGAGGAAGGAATGAGGAGATAAACAAACCAATAAACACACATACATATAGAAAACACAACAGACTCACACACATACTCGCAGACACAACAACATACAACAATGCCAGGTGGGTTGAACCTGGCAACCACCTACAGGGCTATCGTCCCAGGACCTGAGAACCCCGTTGTCGAAACTGAACCTTAAGTGTCCTTTTCACAGCAGTGTGCTGTCCTTGCGCCTGCATGGACGTTTCCATATCGGCTTCCGGTTTTTCCACCTCCCGAGAACAACAGATTGGCTCCAACTGAATCAGAACATTTTAAAGTGCATCAAAACGGCAATGTATTCCTTCAGGAAACATAGTACCCAGTACTAAGATAACTTCAGAAAGCGAAAAAAAATAGAGTGGCGTAAGTAAGTGGTGCCATATATATATGCATATATACATACATACAAATATATACATGTATACATACACACACACATGCATAAACATGTATACCATCATGGATGTATGAGTTAGGAATAACAGTATCAAACCAAGAAATAAGTAGATCAGCAGTTAGGTCAAATACTAACAGAAAAAGTAAACCACAGTGTAAGAATTTATATCTATTAGAACATGATAAACAAATGTAAAGTAATTTGTAAAATGTAATATGTAAAAAAAATTGAGTGTTGCTGTAGTGAAATAAAATAGAATGAACAATATTGCGGGTTGTTTAAACAATAATGATAATTGTATATTAAACGGGTTAGCGCTAGAATGTCAGCATAACATATTAGCTGAAAGGTTACACAAAGAGTGAATGAAAGTGGATCCAATGAGTGACCACACACAGACCACACACAGATTCAGAGTCAGGCCTGGAGTTAGCATTATGTTAGCATGGTTAACCGTGATAAAGCAGGCGTTGATTGTTAAGGTTGTGTGGCCTCCAGACATGGCTGCAGTTAGCCAAGCTAGCGCCGTCCTGCCATGCATTGTGGTAGTCACATTGTATCAAACAAAGTTTCAATAAAGTCATACTGACTGAGATCACTCTTTTGCATGTTCTTGACTGCGTTGATTGTGGGACTTGACAAAATCTTGGGCGTCTTTGAGAGATGCGAGTCGCCGTCTCTTTCCATCCTCAGTTGAAACCATTAGCTTAGCCGGGTAGTGGAGTGCTGGTTTGAGGCCCAGATTGTAGAGATCCCTCATGACGTCCCGGTACACGGCCCGCTGTTCCAGTATTTCAGGGCAGTAGTCTTCGAAAATGTGTATCGGTGAGTCCGTGTATTTTAGTTTGCCTCCGCGTTTCCGAGCCTCCCGCACCACCAGCTCCCTCATCTGGAATCGGTGGAAGCATATCACGATAGCCCGCAGCCTCTCACCGGGCCTGGCTTTGCTGTTAGCGAGCGGTGGGCCCGTCCAGCTCCTGGGTCGACGACAGCGTGTGTTCACCCAAGACTTCGACCAGCAGTTGAGAGAAGAACGTTGTTGGGTTTGGACCTTCAATGTTTTTGTAATTCTTATGTTGTTCCGACGACTTCTGCTCTCCAAGTCTATTAGCTTAGCTTTTAGCCTCGCGTTCTCCTCGGTTACGAATGTTAGCTTGGTGTTCATAGCCAGCATATCCTGGCTGGTCGTGTCGGCAAACAGTTCTAGTGAGGAGAGGCGCTTCTGGTTTTCCAGAAGTGTGGTCTGAATACAATCCAGCGTGTTGTTGAGTTTGGAAAAGGCGGAGTTAAACTCAGACGAGAGAGAAGTCTTGTGGTCCGCTAGCAATGTAGTTAGCGTAGCCATGATTGTACTTGCTGCCAAGTCCTCCTTCCTTTGCTCCTCCTTTTTGGATCTGTTAAACATTTTCTCATTCAGCGCGAAAAGGTGCAGTTACTGCATTCAGTCGAGCTATACAGAATGGTAGGAATGAAGTTTGCGGGAGCGTGAAAAAGTGCGACTACTCCATCTTGTCGCCAACCGAAAGTAGTTTGAATACATTTTTATTGCTTTTTTCGCATTATCTCAGGATTCTAAGAATAGTACTTTCATATTGAGTAAAAAACTACTTCTTTTTTTTGCAAACCTTACAAAATATTTATTTTCCAGTAAAACTCAAAAAGATACATTTCTCCAGGCAATATTAGCCATTTCGCATGTGTGATTTAGGAGTTATTGATTGATTGATTGATTGATTGAAACTTTTATTAGTAGATTGCACAGTGAAGTACATATTCCGTACAATTGACCACTAAATGGTAACACCCGAATACGTTTTTCAACTTGTTTAAGTCGGGGTCCACTTAAATTGATTCATGATACAGATATATACTATCAAAGATATACTAACATCATAATACAGTCATCACACAAGATAATCATCAGAGTATGTACATTAAATTATTTACATTATTTACATTATTTACAATCCAGGGTGTGGGATATGGAAGGGGGGGGGTAGGTTTGGTTGGTATCAACACTTCTGTCATCAAAGATCGATAGGTTAGAGTTCAAATCCCAGCCGAGTCATACCACATTACCTCCCTGCTTTGCACTCAGCATCAAGGGTTGGAGTTGGGGGTTAAATCACCAAAATGATTCCCGGGCGCGGCGCCGCTGCTGCCCACTGCTCCCCAAGGGGATGGGTCAAATGCAGAGGACACATTTCACCACATCTAGTGTGTGTGTGACAATCATTGGTACTTTAATCTTAATCTTTAAAACAATCAGCATCAACAATTGCATCATCAGAGAAATGGACATTGAAACAGTGTAGGTCTGGCTTGGTAGGATATGTACAGCAAGTAGTGGACATAGAGAGAGAGATATCAGAAAGCATAAGAAAAACTTTTGATTATTAACAATCCGGGGAGGGTGTTAGTTTAGGGTTGAAGTTGCCTGGAGGTGTACTTTTATCACGCTTTTGACGGAGGATAGAGATGCCTCTTAGCCTAAGCCTTTTACACCTGTTGGGAGCGCATTCCACATTGATGTGGCATAGAAAGAGAATGAGTTAAGACCTTTGTTGGATCGGAATCTGGGTAGTGGTTAGTGGAGCTCCCCCTGGTGTTGTGGTTATGGTGGTCGTTAAGGAAGTAGTTTGACATGTACTTTGTATCAGGGAGGTGTAGCGGATTTTATAGACTAGGCTCAGTGCAAGTTGTTTTACTCTGTCCTCCACCCTGAGCCAGCCCACTTTGGAGAAGTGGGTAGGAGTGAGGGGTGGAGGTCTAGAAGTAACCTGACTAGCTTGGTCTGTGATGTTTGGAGTTTAGATTTGAGGGTTTTGGAGGTGCTATGCGTCTTCGAAAAAGGGTTGAACGAGAGTTCCCGCTAGAATCCTCATGGTGCTTTTGTTGACAAGAGAAGAGATTATATAGAGAAATCTCGTTCGTTGGTTGACCTTTTTGATTACCTTGGTTGCCATTTTATCACAGGAAAGATTAGCCTCTAGAATGGAACCTAGGTAGGTGACCTCAGCTTTCCTGGTGATAACAATGTCACCCACTTTTATAGTGAAATCATTGACTTTCTTAAGGTTGATGTGGGACCCAAACAGGATGGATTCCGTTTTACCCAAGTGTATGGATAGCGTGTTGTCAGCGAGCCAGGTGAAAGTTCTAAAGAATTCAGCACTGAGGATTTTCTCCACCTGTGACTTGTTCTTGTCCGATCCTAGCAGGGCCGAGTCATCCGCAAACAAGAACAATTATTAGGAACAGTAAAGGCCCTAATATACTGCCTTGGGGGACTCCACAGCTCACTGAGAGGGGGGGGGACACGGTGCCGTTCACCTCTACAACCTGTTCCTTCCCCTCCAAGATTGCATCCAGCTCGATGAGGTTTTGCCAAATCCGATTTCTCTGAGCTTATCCAACAGTATAGTGTGGTTAACGGTGTCAAAAGCCTTCTGAAGGTCCAGCATGACCATGCCGCAGTATTTGCCCACGTCCACCTCATATTTGATGTGGTCGGTCAGATAGAGAAGACATGTGTCAGTGGAGTGGTTAATTCTGAAGCCGGATTGGAATTCGTACATGAGTTTATTGGTGGCAAGGTACCTGTTCATAGACTATTTGTTTCATTACTTTGGAAATGGAACTGAGAATAGAAACAGGTCGGTAGTTGCCAGGTTCCAATTTGCTTCCTTTTTTAAAGAGGGGATTCTGCTCTTGCTTTTTGCTGGTTAGCTTAGCAGATAGCTAACATGATATAATCCTTGATGAAAAAAGAGTCCCAAGCGTCTAGTGTAATTTAGGTCTTTTTAGTGAAGGATCAATCGTATATTTTGTAAAACTGTGAACAAAAACACATAAACAAACATTTTACATTCAGCATACGTCTATATACAACATACATGTTTACGTAGCATCCAAACCAACAAAATGCTGCCAGAAATTAGCTTTCAACAATGGGCACAAATATCTTACTAAAGCAGTCTTAAACTGAAAATGCACAAATAATGTGTCACAATATACATATGCATGTTACATTCACATAAACTTACAGGTTTAGACCTTCAAAGTCTTCAAAGTCGAAAATAAAGCTTAAAGCCTGCAGTACGTCCTGTTTGTTTGAAATCTGCTCTCAACTGTTCTCTACTGCTCTCTGAAACACACCCTCACTAAGCTGACTACGGCAAAACAGGAGGGTCAAAATAGAACACAAACTGCAAAACTGATTTCCACCACTAGGTGTCTTAGAAAATAACATTGTGGGGCATAACACTCCCCGTCTGGTATTTTAAGATACCACTATGTCTTTTTACTGAGGAGCAGTACGACCTCTGAAACGGGTCTGGAATAAACCTTAGGGGTACCCTGTTTGATGATCTTCACATTCACTTTTCAAATCATTCCGTCACGGCTGGGGAAGGTTTCCTCAATGATGCCGGTGGGCCACTCATTCCTCTTTACTTTAGTGTCTTTGAGGAGTACCACATCGCCTACTTGCAAGTTTGGTCTTTCTGACTTCCACTTCCTGCGTGGCTGAAGGGTCGCCAAGTACTCTTGTCTCCAACGTTTCCAGAAAGTTTCGGCTAGACTTTGAACTTGCCTCCATTGCTTGTTGTAGAGATATTTCAGATCCATGTTCCCTAGAGGAGCAGATACTGGATCAGTCTTTTGAGTAAGCAACATTGCGGGCGTGAGAACTGCTGGCATGTCAGGATCAGACGAGACTGGAACTAGAGGCCTTGCATTCATGATTGCCATGATTTCACTCATGAGTGTCACAAGTACCTCGTGGGAGAGGCGACAGTTGTCCTTAAGCAACATAGCATCCAAAATGTGGCGTGCAATGCCGATCATCCTTTCCCACACTCCCATATGAGAGGAATGTGGCGGATTGAATATCCAGGTACAGCCTTTGTCCTGCAAATGAGCTTTCAACTCCGGGTCTTCAGAGTTTATTTGCAGTTCTCTGCAAGCTCCAATAAAGTTTGTGCCTTGATCGGAACGCAGGAGTCTCACAGGCCCTCTGATGGCGGTGAATCTCCTTAAGGCATTAATGAAACTGGAGGTTAACATTGTCTCTATGAGCTCGATGTGTACCGCTCGTGTACTCAGACAGGTGAACATGACTGCCCAGCGTTTATTCTCTGCATATCCACCTCTTGTCCTGCGCGCTGAGATGGTCCAAGGCCCAAAGACGTCCAGTCCTACGTTCGTGAAAGGAGGATTCAAGGTAAGTCTATCCGCAGGTAAGTTAGACATTTTCTGTTCTTTGAGCTTTCCTCTCATTCTTTTGCAGGTGACACATTTGTTTATCATACTTGACACAAGTCTCTTACTTCCTGTTATCCACAGTCCAGCTGTCCGAACTGCGCCTTCAGTGAAGTGTCTGCCTTGATGGGCCACTTGTTCGTGGTAGTATCGTACCAACAAGGTAGATATGTGATTGTCTTTTGGAAGAATGATCGGATGCTTTTCTTCCCAGGTCATGTCTGCTGATGAATTCCGACCTCCGACTCTCAGCAATCCTTCATCGTCAAAGATGGGATCCAAACTCTTGAGCGGACTGTGTCGAGAAAACTCTTCACCCTTTGCTAGGCTTTTCATTTCCTCTTTGTACACATCTTGTTGTGTTGTTTTCAATATGACCAGTCTTGCTTGACGGAGTTCATCTTTTCTCTGGATACCGTCTGAAATTTTCCAGAAGACTCTAGCCTTTTGGACAAGCTTGGCTATTGCTCGAGTAAGAGATTTCCAGCTGGAGAATCTTTCAAACCGGTGAGAGCCAATAAGTCCACTTGTGGCTTTCGTAGCATAGGTTGAAACTTGAGGGCGAACTTCTACATCAGTCTCAGGATGCAGAAGGTTGAATGCCTCTGGCTGTGGAACTTCATCTACTTCTGGATTTCTTAGAAAAGCTGGACCTGTCAGCCAGTTGGTATCTGGTAGGAGAGCCGCTGAGACAGACCTAGATCCGTGATCTGCAGGATTAAGTTTGGTGTTGATGTAGTGCCATTGCTCTGGGGTAGAGGACCTTCTTATTCTTGTCACTCTGTTTGCCACGTAGACATAGAAGTTTCTGGACGCATTATGTATGTAGCCCAGTACGATCTTGCTGTCTGTGTAGAACTTGACTTTGTGAATCTCTACATCGATGTCATCCATTATCGTCTCTGCAGTTTCCACTGCCAAGACGGCTGCACACAATTCCAAACGAGGGACAGTGTGAGCAGGACGTGGAGCCAGCTTGGATTTCCCCATGATAAACCCGACATGGCTGTGTCCTTCTGTATCGATTGCACTGAGGTATGCTACAGCTGATATAGCCATAGTTGATACATTTGAGAACACACAAATCTCTCTGTATACTGTGGAGAGCAGAGAAACAGAGATGTAGGTTCTCTGGATCTGGAGCTGCATAAGTTCCTTCAGGGAATCTTCCCAGTCATTCCACTGGGTTGCTTTGTCTTCTGGTAGCGGAGTGTCCCAATCATACTCTTCTGTGGAGACATCTCTCACGAGAGCCTTGCCCTGAACTGTGACAGGTGCCACGAACCCCAAGGGATCATAGAGACTGTTGACCACTGAAAGGATTCCCCTTCTTGTAAATGGCTTTTCTTTGTCAGACACACAGAAGGAGAAACTGTCTGTTTGAAGGTCCCATCTGAGGCCTAAACTGCGTTGGAGTGGTAGTGGATCAGATGTCAGGTCGAGATCCTTAAGGCCTTTGGCAAGGTCTTCTGGGGGGAAAGCATCCAAAACAGTGTTGCTGTTAGATGCTATCTTATGTAGCCTGATGCTTGACTCTGCCAACATCTCCCTTGCATTTGACAGTACGGTGATGGTTTCCTCAGCATTGGATAATGATGCAAGCCCATCATCTACATAGAAGTTCCTCATTATGAACTGCTTGGCATCTGTACCATGTTCTCTCTCTCCCTCTTTAGCTGCCCTTCTCAAGCCATACATGGCCACAGCTGGCAAAGGGCTGTTACCGAACACATGCTGCGTCATTCGGTATTCAGTCACTGGTTTTGTGAAGTCGTTGTCTTCGAACCACAAGAATCTTAGAAAGTCACGGTGTTTTTTACAGACTGTGAAACAGTAAAACATCTGCTGTATGTCGGTGGACACTGCAACCGGCTCTTTGCGGAAGCGAGTAAGGACTCCAAGAAGGGTATTATTCAGGTCTGGTCCTTTCAAGAGGACGTCGTTGAGGGAAATGCCTCCGTGTTTAGCACTAGAATCAAACACCACGCGTATTTGATCCAGCTTTTGAGGGTGATAGACACCAAAGGTTGGTAAGTACCAGCACTCTTGCTTCTCCTTCAATGGTGGAGCTAGCTCTGCTTGTCCTGACTCAAAGATTTTCTGCATGAACTCTGTGTATTGTTCTTTCATAACTGGCTTTCTTTCCAGTGTGCGACATAGAGATGACAGTCGTTTTGCCGCTTGCTCTCTATTGTTCGGCAGACGTTGTCTTGGGAAACGGAATGGTAAGGGTGCTACCCAGGTGTTAGCATCATTCATGTAGACATTGTTGTCCATGATCTCAAGGAAGGCTTTGTCATCAATAGACCATGCTATTTTTTCATCCTCCTTTGTCCTCTCAAATATGTTGCTTCCAAGTTTATCAGTGTCATCTTCCAGGAGACCTGTCTCTTTACGTGACCTTGGTGTGTTCTTGTCGAACTTTTCTTTCACATGAATAACACTTGTACATGGACTCAGGAACGACGTCCGTCCATTAGGTAGGACATTGGTCCTATAGATATTAATGCTGCTTGGCTTGTGGACTCCCTTTAGACATACGTCTCCGACAATGACCCAGCCGAGGTCCAATTTCTGAGCATATGGTGCATTGTTGGGTCCATTGTACTGTCTACGTACTTTGTGTACACGTAGGATGTCTCTGCCGAGAAGCATGACAATATCTGCGTCAGGATCAATAGCTGGTATTTTATCTACCACTGGCTTGAGGTGCGGATAATGATGTGCTATTTCTGCTGAGGGGATCTCTGCACGGTCATCGGGCATCATATCACACTCAATTAATGTTGGCAGTGGGATCTGTACACTGCCATCTATTGACTCTACAATAAGATTATTTGCGCGTCTTCCTGATGTTTCCATGACCCCTGCACATGTTTTAAGGGTGTAAGGAGTGGCACCTGATCCAATGCCAAACAGGTCAAATAGCTCACTCTTGGCCAGCGACCTGTTACTCTGCTCATCGAGGACAGCATATGCTTTAACAGCTTTCTCTCGTTGACTTGCAGGGTATACACGGACCAAGCATATTTTGGAGCATGATCGGGCGCCAACTGCCTTCCCGCACACCTCCGTGCATTTTGACTTGACCTCTGGAGGCTCTTTCTCTTCTCGCTCCCCGCCTTGATCTTTGATGACAGCAGAGCTCTCTGGTTTTCTTACTGCTGGGCCAGGGTGTAAAGCAGTTGGGTGCCTACTACTGTCGCACTCTTTGCACTGCACAGTTTTATCACAGTCCTTGGCAAAGTGTCTTGTTGAGGCGCAACACTTGAAACAGATGTGTTTCTCTTTAAGGTAGGCTATCCGCTCCTCTAAACTCTTGTTGCGGAAGCCATAACATTTTCTTACGGGATGGGGCTTATTATGTAAAGGACACACTCTGTCTGGATCTTCAACCCTTTTCTCCTCCTTGTTTTGCTTGCCTGCATCTGCTTTGGACACATCAGTTTTCCTGGTGAACACAGATTGTTTGATTTCTTTCTGTAGTTTATCTGTCCTGTTTGAACCACCACCAAGCTCAGAAAAGCTGGGGTCATTTTGTATCTTTGCTTGGTCTTGAATAAACTGTACAAAGACGTGAAAAGGAGGATATCGAACTTGAAAGTCTTCCTTATATTTCGAGCCAACTGAGATCCACTTCTCCTGAAGGTATATCGGGAGCTTCTGCGCTATAGGAGTGACTCCCCGGGGAGTGTTGAGGTAAGAAAGTCCAGGTAGGAATCCATCTCTTCTTGCTGCTTCCAGCTCTAGCAATAGATCTCCTAGTTCCTGTAATTTTTGGTTGTCCTTATTTGCAATCCTTGGAAATTCCTCTAACCTCTTCAACATAGCATCTTCAATGATTTCAGCTGACCCATAGCATTCCTCCAGCCTCTTCCACAACATAAAGAGTCCTTCTTTAGCTTCATGGATGTGGGCTGAACGGATTCGTTTGGCCAACTCTGCAGACTTTGGTCTCAGCCACTTGGACATTAAATCTAACTCCTGGCTGTAGGTGAAGTTCAAGCTGCCAGTGGCATTGATAAAGGAAGCCTTCCATGCCCAGTAGTTCTCAGGTCTATCATCAAACATCAGGAGACCAGTGCTAATTATTTCTTTGCGAATGAGGTATTGTTCTAAGTTTGATTGATCACATGGGGGCATGTAGTTAAATGCACCTTGGTGGCTAGGCTGCTGGTCTCGGTGGCGTGCGAAGTGAAGTTGGTGTGTGAAATATCTTTCTTGAGGGAATTTCACAGGGCTTCCACGGCGTTGTCGGCTGTGGGTGGTGGGTCTGCTCTGGCGTTCCTCCTGCCATTTGTGCAAAAAATGAAAAGAGTTGCTTTTTTCTGAACAACTGCTTACATCCATACCGTGTATTTCCATATCACTGTTGTCCATGTATTGCTGGCACTTTGGCGATAAGACGTAATCACCGTTGTCCATGTACTGCTGGCGCTCTGGTGAATAAAGGGCTTTTTGTATTGGATGCCGGAGTTGTTGCTGACCATGATCCACAGAATGTTGTTGCACATATTCCCTAGTGCGTTGCTGTGAGGAATAGGGAGCCAGACCTGTTACACTTTGCCTTGAAGGCTCTCCAACTTCATCCTCATAGGCTTCCAAGACTTCAGCCTCAGCGCATGCTGCTGCAGCAACAGTCCGTACCTTCAGCGCGTCAAGGCTAGCTTGTACTTCAGCTGCTCTACATTGCTGTTCCGCTTCAATCTCCGCTTTTTTCTTTGTTTGTTCAGCTTCGAGGTCCGCTTTTTTCTTTGATTGTTCAGCTTCAATCCGTGCCTGCTCGATTTGCATGTTTGCTTGTCTTTGCGCAAATGTAGCCATGATTCTTGCAGCTTCGGCTCTGGCTCTTGCTCTGACAGCCAAACCGTGTGATCCATGACTAGAGCTGCCAGAGTGATTAGTACGACTGGAGCGTTCAGAAGGTGCACCTCGATCTTCAGGTTTAGGGTTTTGATCATCCATGATATGTTGTTGAATGTCTTTCTGGTCTGCAGTTGTAATGGCTCACTTTCCTTTGTAAGCAGACTGAATGTTAAACATTTTTACTATTCTGCTCTTGCTTTTTGCTGGTTAGCTTAGCAGATAGCTAACATGATATAATCCTTGATGAAAAAAAGAGTCTCAAGCGTCTAGTGTAGTTTAGGTCTTTTTAGTGAAGGATCAATCGTATATTTTGTAAAACTGTGAACAAAAACACATAAACAAACATTTTACATTCAGCATACATCTATATACAACATACATGTTTACGTAGCGTCCAAACCAACAAAATGCTGCCAGTAATTAGCTTTCAACAATGGGCACTAATATCTTCCTAAAGCATTCTTAAACTGAAAATGCACAAATAATGTGTCACAATATACATATGCATGTTACATTCACATAAACTTACAGGTTTAGACCTTCAAAGTCTTCAAAGTCGAAAAGAAAGCTTAAAGCCTGCAGTACGTCCTGTTTGTTTGACATCTGCTCTTAACTGTTCTCTACTGCTCTCTGAAACACACCCTCACTAAGCTGACTACGGCAAAACAGGAGGGTCAAAATAGAACACAAACTGCAAAACTGATTTCCACCACTAGGTGTCTTAGAAAATAACATTGTGGGGCATAACACTTGCTATCTTAAAATCTTTTGGTACTTGGCATTGTGAAATTGAGAGGTTTATTATGTGCGAGATGATTGGGGCAATGATGGCGGCAGAGTCCCTGAGAAATCTGGAGGGGATATTGTCAAGGTGGCCTTGTTTGGGTGGAGCGCGCTCAATTTTTTTAAGCACCTCATCAGCTGAGACCATTTCTAATTTGAATTTGTTGTTGAATACCCCTAGCTTTCTGTAGAAGGCTTTAATGTGTTCTACACCAAAGCGACCAGAGTGGTGGGACAGCTTGTTGACAAGAGTTGCGGCTATGCTGGTGAAAAAGGTGTTTAGTCTGCTTGCTACCTGCATTTTGTCTGTAATGAGGGAGTCACCCTCCTTGATGCTGATGTTGGTGAGTCTAATTTTAAGTTTCTGGCTGCAACCGGGAAGCTGGTTGTTGAGGATATTCCAGAGCTCACGTGGCTTATTTATGTTTTCCTCTATTTTGTCGCTAATGTAATTTTTTTTTTAAGGATTTAGTCAGGTTGGTTGTCTTATTTCATAATTTATTGCATTGTTTTTTGAGAGTTGAAAGGAGTGATTTGATGTTATTAGTGGGTTGTTTATCTACTTCAGTTTTACACTTTTGGTATTCTGAGTATTTTCTGTCTCTGTCTTTTATGGCAGCTTATAGGTCCGGATTCATCCATGGTTCAGAGCGGGCTTTGATCCTGACTGTTCTCACGGGAGCCATGTCTTTTAGTATCTTTATGTTTAAATAACTGTCATATTGAGTACACGGAGAAGACCCAGGACACATTGGAAAGACTATGTCTCCCGGCTGGCCTGGGACGCCTCGGGATCCCCCGAGAAGACCTAGACGAAGGGGCTGGGGAGAGGGAATTCTGGGCTTCTCTGCTTAGGCTGCTGCCCCCGCAACCCGACTTTGGATAAGCGGAAGAAAATGGATGGATTTAGTATGCCAGTTATACTGTCATATTAAGTACAACAACTAACTTGTGTCTTTGCAAACCTTGCACAATATATTGTTTCTAGTAAAACTCACAAAGATACATATGTCCAGGCATTATTAGCCATTTTGCATGTGTGGTTTGAGTTTGAGTTTGAGTTTGAGTTTATTTCGAACATGCAAGCATACAACATGATACATCACAATTTCCAGTTTCTCTTTTCAACATGTTCGAAAAGGAATAGGAAGAAGCAGAGCTTATTTAATCCTACCCCTTTACTGTTTAGTTCATATCCTTTCAGATCAAAATCTATTCCTTTTTTATCATCAATCCATGTTTCTGTGACAGCAATCACTTTGAAGGGTTTGTTGCTGTGTTCCAAAAAGTTCTTAATGTTGTTGTAGTTTGTATACAAGCTTCTGCTATTAAAATGAATAATTGACCATTTGTTATCACATGTAATGTTGCTATTATATTGATCATCTGTATAATAAAAACAGTTATTACTGATGTGGGATTTGGATCTATAGCATTTTCCAAATCCTGTTTTTTGTGATCTTTGATGCAGACATTTTTTAGTTCCATATTTTCTTGTTCAACAATCTTTGATGTTGTTTCAATAATCTCTATAAGTGTAGGTGGATACAATCCTGAATCTAGTCTCTTGGAACATAGTAGTGTCGATGCTGAATTTAGGTGCTTGTTTTCTGTCAGAGTCCATTATCATCGTTGTTGTGGAAGCTGTGTAAACTTTAAAACTTGTCCAGGTCCTTGCTGTCATGGACAACAAGTACTCTTGCTTCTAGACCTCCATTCAGCTTGATGTAGATTTTACAGTTGGCGCTCCAAGTTCCCTGGATTTTTTCCTGCTTTCTCAAGTCGTGTGCTTTCTTGGCGATTCCAGCATTACATTTTGTGAGATGCTCATTCTTGTACACATTTGTTCCCTTCAGCTTCTTTCCCTGTCTCAGCAATGCCATTTTAGATTTTCTGTTTACGAGTTTCACGAGTACGACTGTACTGAGTGGTGTTGTTGTTTCTTCCGTTCAGTGGGATGCATGTTTCGATGGTATTAATGTCAATTTCAATTTCTTTTGATTGCAGAAAGTTGACCACTTGCTGTTCTGCTGAGACCATATCCATTTCATCTGGTTCACCTTCATTATTCACAGCTTTCGCATAGGATCTTGGTTTAATTCGGTGCCCTGTCACAATGATATCATTCATTTGTTTGTCCTGATCCATTTCATCTATGATATTCCTCAGCATGTTGTTGTCTTCTTGAAGGATCTTCATTTGTTTGCTCATTTCCGTGGCTTCGTTATTTCTGGTGTTGTTCTGAGTTTGCAGATTTTCTATATTTTGCTGCAGACTTTTTAAATCTTGTTTGTGTTCTGTTGTTGCTTTTCTCTGCTCATTTTTCATTTCTTTCATTTCTTCTTTCATTTCATTAATTTCTTCTTTCATTTCTTCTCTCCATTCTTTCAATTCTTCTTTCATTTCGTTAATATCATGTAATAGGTTTTGTAATATCCCTCCTTGATTCCCCTCATGTCCTGCATCCAGCCTCAAATCTTGTTCCCATGTCAGGTGGCACCAAACGTTTCGGGATTTCAATCTTTCCTTTACCTTTTCGCATCGCGGCAGTCGCTGACGTCAGAGCCTCTTGTGTCTTAACTGCAGTTACTTCTTTAGCAACTTGCGGCACTTTTAACTTGTTTTTTCAACAATTTCATACCTTGCGCCGTTCAGAGATCAATTTGAGGTGTCAGCCGGTCAACTTATATCACTCTGTGACGTCGGAATCACTTTAAAACAGCTGTAAACTCGCCGTAGCTTTTGGTTGCTAAGCAACCGCTTTGAACTGCGGCAAGGCGCCGTTGGCTTGAGGCTAACGGCTCTTCCAACTCGCCTTATTTCAGCGTATCAGTGCCTCTCAACTGATCAAAATCAGATTGAAGATGCCAGGTGACTCTCACAGGAGAGTCACCTGGCCACAGGGCTGTGATCGCAAATCAGTGGTCAAAATCTTCAGATTTAACAAAAACTCCGGTAGCAGAAGCGGAGCCTTTTTCTTTTTTTTTTTCTTTTTTTTTTGGTTTATGTTTAAATAACTGTCAGATTGAGTGTGACAGTATACTGTCATAGTGATTAAAACCCATATTTTGTATTTGCAAACCTTATAAAAACAACTAAATCTAGTAAAACTCACATAGATACAATATTACAGGCATTTTTAGACATAATGCATGTTTGGTTTTGGAGTTATGTTTATGTAACTTTCATATTTACCAGCAGAGGATGTACTTCCTGCGGCAGCTGAGGAAACTTAAGGTGCCGACCGAGATGCTGGTGCAGTTTTACTCAGCCACCATCAAGTCCATCCTGACCTCCTCCATCACCGTGTGGTTCCCCGGCGCCACAGTCCAGGATACGCATAGACTGCAGCGCATCGTACATGCTGCTGAGAAGGTGATTGGCTGCAAGCTCCCATCCCTCCAGGACTTGTTGTCCTACAGGACCAGGAGGCGTGTGGGTCGGATCACAGCTGACTCTTCTCACCCCTGGACACACACTATTCTTCCCTCTCCCCTCAGGCAGGAGACTACGCTCCATCCCGACCCGCACCTCCCGCCACCTGAACAGTTTTTTCCCCTCGGCCATCAGGCACATGAACAATAACTCCTAACAGTAGCTCATTGATTTCCTTGAATTCCTTCTAAGTCTATAACAAGATCTGATAGCTCAGTTACAGCTCTTTTTATTACCAAATATGTGTTATATGTGTTTTATGTTGCACGATTGCACCAAGAAAAATTCCTAGTTTGTGAACCCGTTCTCAAACAATAGCAATAAAACTATTCTGATTCTAAATTCTGATATTTAGTATGACAGTTATACTGTCATATTGAATAAAGAAAACTAACTTGTGTCTTTGCAAACCTTACAAAAGACAATTTTTCTAGTAAAATAACAAAGATACATGTCTCCAGGCATTATTAGCCATTTTGCATGTGTTGTTTAGGAGTTATGTTTAAATAACTGTCATATTGAGTGTGACAGTGTACTGTCATAAAACCCAATGTTTGTATTTGCAAACCTGATTCTAGTAAAACTCACATATATAAATATTACAGGCAATTTTGGACATAGTGCATGTTTGGTTTTGGAGTTCTGTTTATATAACTTTCATATATAGTATGACAGCTATACTGTTATATTGAGTAAAAAAACTAACTTGTGTCGGTCATTAAACCCAATTTTTGTATTTGCAAACCTTACAAAAACAACTGATTCTAGTAAAACTCACATGGATTCAATATTACAGGCATTTTTAAGCATTTTGCATTTTTGGTTTAGGAATTATTTTGGAATACATTTTTATTGGTTTGCGTTTACCACTGATCCTAGGAGCTATGTTGTCCGAGGGCTTCTATGCCCCCTGGTAGGGTCCCCCAAGACAAACAGGTCCTAGGTGAGGGATCAGACAAAGAGCAGCTCAAAGACCTTTATGAAAAGTACAAATCGAGGACCTGTAATATTTCTCGCACGGACGCGGGTCACCGTAGCTCCCCTATGGAGCCAGGCCCAGAGGTTGGGCACTATGGCGAGCAACTGGTGGCCGGGCCTGTCCACATGAGGCCCAGCCGGGCTCACCTTGAAGAGGCAACGTGGGTCCCCCCTCCAATGGGCTCACCACTCATGGGCTGGGTCATAGAGGTCGGTGCAGGGTGAGCTGGGCGGCAGCCGAAGGCAGGGAACTTGGCGGTCTGATTATCGGCTACATAAGCTCGCTCTTGGGACGTGGAACGTCACTTCGCTGGGCGGGAAGGAGCCTGAGCTGGTGCGCGAGGTGGAGAAGTTCCGGCTACATATAGTTGGACTCACTTCGACGCACAGCAAGGGCTCTGGAACCTGTTCTCTCAAGAGGGGCTGGACTCTTTTCCAGTCTGGCGTTGCAAGCAATGAGAGGCTGGGGTGGCAATTGTTGTTGCCCCCCCGGCTCAAAGCCTATACGTTTGACTTTAACCTAGTAGACAAGATGGTAGCTTCCCTCCGCCTTCGGGTTGAGTGACGGCTCCTGACTGTTGTTTGTGTTTACGCACCAAACAGCAACTCAGAGTACCTACTCTTATTGGATTCCCTTGAGGGAGTACTGTAGAGTGCTCCCTCGGGTGATTCCCTTGTTCTTCTGGGGGACCTGTGGGGAGTGTTTAGAGAGTTTGGTGCCTCGGCATGTCTGATTGTGGCGGGTCGCTCCCTGTATGATCACTGTCAGAGCTTGGTCCACATTGCTGGCAGTAAGTCAGACCCCTTTCCAGTGAGGGTTGGACTCCGCCAAGGCTGCCTTTTGTCACCGATTCTGTTCATAACTTTTATGGACAGAATTTCTAGGCGCAGTCATGGCGTTGAGGGGATCCGGTTTGGTGGCTGCAGGATTAGGTATCTGCTTTTTGCAGATGATGTGGTCCTGATGGCTTCAACAGACCATGATCTTCAGTTCTCATTAGATCGGTTCGCGTGTTCGAGTGTGAAGCGACTGGTATGAGAATCAGCGCCTCCAAGTCTGAGTCCATGGTTCTCGCCCGAGAAAGGGAGGAGTGCCATCTCCAGGTTGGGGAGGAGATCTTGCCCCAAGTGGAGGAGTTCAAGTACCTACGAGTCTTCTTCACGAGTGAGGATAGAGTGGATCGTGAGATCCACAGGCGGCTCGGTGCGGCGTCTTCAGTAATGAGGACGCTATATCGATCCGTTGTGGTGAAGAAGGAGCTGAGCCAGAAGGAAAAGCTCTCTATTTACCGGTCGATCTACGTTCCCATCCTCACCTATGGTCATGAGCTTTGGGTTATGACGGGTACAAGCGGCCGAAATGAGTTTCCTCCGCCGGGTGGTGGGTCTCTCCCTTAGAGATAGGGTGAGAAGCTCTGTCATCCGGGAGGAACTCAGAGTAAAGCCGCTACTCCTCCACATTGAGAGGAGCCAGATGAGGTGGTTCGGTTATCTGCTCAGGATGCCACCCGAACGCTTCCCTAGGGAGGTGTTTAGGGCAAGTCCGACCGGCAGGAGGCCACGGGGAAGACCTAGGACACATTGGAAAGACAATGTCTCCCGGCTGGCCTGGGAATGCCTCAGGATGCCCCGGAGAAGAGCTGGACGAAGTGGCTGGGGAGAGGGAAGTCTGGGCTTCTCTGCTTAGGCTGCTGCCCCCGCAACCCGACCTCGGATAAGCGGAAGAAAATGGATGGATTTAGTATAACAGTTATACTGTCATATTGAGTACAAAAACTAACGTTTGTCTTTCCAAACCTTACACAATATATTGTTTCTAGTAAAACTCACAAATATACATATCTCCAGGCATTATTAGCCATTTTGCATTTAGGAGTTATGTTTAAATAACTGTCAGATTTAGTGTGACAGTATACTGTCATGGTGAGTAAAACCCACATTTTGTATTTGAAAACCTTACAAAAACAACTGATTCTAGTTAAACTCACATGGATACAGTATTACAGGCATTTTTTAGAAATAATGCATGTTTGGTTTTGGAGTTATGTTTATATAACTTTTCATATTTAGTATGACAGTCATACTGTCATAGTGAATAAAAAAAACTAACTTGTGTCTTTGCAAACCCTAAAAAATATATTTTTTGTAGTAAAACTAACAAAAATACATTTCTCCAGGTAATATTAGCCATTTCGCATGTGTTGTTTAGGAGTTGTGTTTAAATAACTGTCATATTGAGTGTGACCGTGTACTGTCATAAAACCCAATTTTTGTATTTGCAAACCTGATGCTAGTAAAACTCACATATATACAATGTTACAGGCAATTTTGGACATAATGCACATTTGGTTTTGGAGTTATGTTTATATAACTTTAATATATAGTATGACAGCTATACTGTTATAATGAGTAAAAAAACTAACTTGTGTCTGTCATAAAACCTAATTTTTGTATTGGCAAACCTTACAAAAACAACTGATTCTGGTAAAACTCACATGGAGTCAATATTACAGGCATTTTTAGACATTTTGCATGTTTGGTTTAGGAGTTGTGTTTGAATACATTTTTATTGCTTTTTTCGCATTATCTAAATAAAAAAATACTTTTTGTGTTTGCAGCCTTAAAAAAGCATATGTTTTGAGTAAAACTCACAAGAATGCATTATTTCAGGCATTGTTAGTAATTTTTCATGTGTAGTTTAAAAGTTAGGTTTAAATAACTGTCATATTGAGTGTGGCAGTTATACTGTCATATTGATTAAAAAAAAACTAACTTGTGTCTTTGCAAACCTTACAAAAAAATGTTTACTAGTAACATTCACAAAGATACATTTCTTCACACATTATTAGACATGTTTCATGTGTGGTTAGGAGTTATAATAAATAACTGTAATATTGAGTGTGGCAGTTATACTGTCATTATGTGTAAAACCAAATTTTTAAATTTGCAAACCTTACAAAAACAACTGATTCTAGTAAAACTCACATAGTTTCAATATTACAGGCATTTTTAGAAATGTTACATGTTTGGTTTAGGAATAATGTTGGAATACATTTTTATTGCTTTTTTCGCATTATCTCAGGATTTTAAGAACATTACATCATATTGAGTAAAAAAATAATTGTTGTGTTTGCAAGCCTTACAAAAACAACTGATTCTATTAAATGTCACATAGATTCAATATTACAGGCATTTCTAGACATTTTATATGTTTGGTTTAAAAGTTGTGTTTGAATACATTTTTATTGCTTTTTTCACATTATCTCAAGATTCTAAGAACATTATTTTTATATTGAGTAAAACATTACTTTTTGTTTTTGAAAACCTAACAAACTCACATAGATTCAATATAACAGGCATTTTTAGACATGACACATGTTTGGTTTTGGAGTTATGTTTATATGGGACGGCGTGGCGAAGTTGGTAGAGTGGCTGTACCAGCAATCGGACGGTTGCTGGTTACTGGGGTTCAATCCCTACCTTCTACCATCCTAGTCACGTCCGTTGTGTCCTTGGGCAAGACACTTCACCCATGCTCCTGATGGCTGCTGGTTAGCGCCTTGCATGGCATCTCCCGCCGTGAATGTGTGTGTGAATGGGTGAATGGGGAAATACTGTCAAAGCGCTTTGAGTACCTTGAAGGTAGAAAAGCGCTATACAAGTTTATCATTTGTCATTTATATAACTTTCATATTTAGTATGACTGTTATACTGTCATATTGAATTAAAAAAAACTAGCTTGTGTCTTTGCAAACTTCACAAAAGATCACTGTTCTAGTAAAACTAACAAAGATACATGTCTCCAGGCATTATTAACCAATTAACATGTTTGGTTTAGGAATTATGATTGAATACATTTTTATTGCTTTTTTCGTATTATCTCAGGATTCTAAGAACATTACTTTTATATTGAGTAAAAAACTACTTTTTGTTTTTGCAAACCTATCAAACTCATATATAAACAATATTACAGGCATTTTTAGACATGACACATGTTTGGTTTTGGAGTTATGTTTACATAACTTTCATATTTAGTATGACTGCTATACTGTCATATTGAATTAAATAAAAACTAGCTTGTGTCTTTGCAATCTTTACAAAAGATCATTTTTTTTTAGTAAAACTAACCAAGATACATGTCTCCAGGCATTATTAGCCAAATAACATGTTTGGTTTAGGAATTATGATGGAATACATTTGTATTGCTTTTTTCGCATTATCTCAGGATTTTAAGAACATTACTGTCATATTGAGTAAAAAACTACTTTTTGTGTTTGCAAGCCTTAAAAAAGCATATGTTTTGAGTAAAACTCACAAGAATGCTTTATTTCAGGCATTGTTAGTTATTTTAATGTGTAGTTTAAAAGTTATGTTTAAATAACTGCCATATTTAGTGTTGCAGTTATACTGTCATATTAAGTAAAAAAAAACTAACTTGAGTCTTTGCAAACCTTACAAAAGAAAATGTTTCTAGTAACACTCACAGAGATACATTTCTTCACACATTATTAGACATGTTTCATGTGTGGTAAGGAGTTATAATTACATAACTGTCATATTGAGTGTGGCAGTTATACTCTCATTATTTGTAAAACCTAATTTTTACATTTGCTAACCTTACAAAAACAACTGATTCTAGTAAAAGTCACATAGATTCAATATTACAGGCATTTTTAGATATTTTACATGTTTGGTTTAGGAGTTGTGATTGAATAAATTTGTATTGCTTTTTTCGCTTTATCTCAGGATTCTAAGAACATTACTTTTATATTGAGTAAAAAACTACGTTTTGTTTTTGCAAACCTAAGAAACTTATATATAAACAATATTACTGGCATTTTTAGACATGACGCATGTTTGGTTTTGGAGTTATGTTTATATAACTTTCATATTTAGTATGACTGTTATACTGTCATATTGAATTAAATAAAAACTAGCTTGTGTCTTTGCAATCTTTACAAAAGATAATTGTTTTAGTAAAACTAACAAAGATACATGTCTCCAGGCATTATTAGCCAAATAACATGTTTGGTTTAGGATTTATGATGGAATACATTTTTATAACATTATCTCAGGATTCTAAGAACATTACAGTCATATTGAGTAAAAAACTACTTTTTGTGTTTAATAGTTTCGAGTAAAACTCCCAAGGATGCAATATTTCAGGCATTATTAGCCATTTTTCATGTTTAGTTTGGACTTCTCTGCTTCTGCGGCCCCCGCAACCCGACCATAACCCGACCATAAGCGGAAGAAAATGGATGGATTTAGTATGACAGTTATACTGTCATATTGAGTACAAAAACTATCTAAACCTTACACAATATATTGTTCCTAGTAAAACTCACAAAGATACATATCTCCTGGCATTATTAGCCATTTTGCATGTGTGGTTAGGAGTTATGTTTAAATAACTGTCAGATTGAGTGTGACAGTTATACTGTCATATTGAATAAAAAAAAATAATTACAAATAATTACAAAAGACCATTTTTCTTGTAAAACTAACAAAGATACAAGTTTCCAGGCATTATTAGCCATTTTGCATGTGTTGTTTAGGAGCTATGTTTAAATAACTGTCATATTGAGTGTGACAGTAAACTGTCACAGTGAGTAAAACCTAATTTTGGTATTTGCAAACCTTACAAAAAAAAACGGATTCTAGTAAAACCACATGGATTCAATATTAAAGGCATTTTTAGACATTTTGCATGTTTGGTTTAGGAATTATGATGGAATACATTTGTATTGCTTTTTTCGCATTATCTCAGGATTCTAATTACATTATTTTTATATTGAGAAAAAAACAAATTTTTGTTTTTGCAAACCTTACAAACTCACATAGGTACAATATTACAGGCATTTTTAGACATGATGCACTTTCATTTTTAGTATGACTGTTATACTGTCATATTGAATAGGAAAAAACTAGCTTGTGTCTTTGCAAACTTTACAAAATATAATTTTTCTAGTAAAACTAACAAAGATACTTGTCTCCAGGCATTATTATCCATTTTGCATTTGTTTTTTAGGAGTTATGTTTAAATACATTTGTATTGCTTTTTTTGCATTATCTCAGGATTCTAAGAACTTTGCAGTCATATTGAGTAAAAAAATAATGTTTGTTTTTGCAAGATTTAAAAAAGTATATGTTTCGAGTAAAACACCCAAGGATGCATTATTTCCGGCATTATTAGCCATTTTTCATGTGTTTTAGGAGTTATGTTTAAATAACTGTCATATTGAGTGTGACAGTATACTGTCTAGTGAGTAAAACCTAATTTATGTATTTGCAAACCTTCTAAAACAACTAAATTCTAGTAAAACTCACATGGATTCAATATTCCAGGCATTTTTAGACATTTTACATGTTTGGTTTAAAAGTTGTGCTTGAATACATTTTTATTGCTTTTTTTTTCGCATTATCTCAGGATTCTAAGAACATTACAGACATATTGAGTAAAAAACTACTTTTTGTTTTTGCAAACGTTACAAACTCACATAGATACAATATTAAATGCATTTTTAGACATGACACATGTTTTGTTTTGGAGTTATGTTTATATAACTTTTATATTTAGTATGACTGTTAAACTGTCATATTGAATGAAAAAAACTAGCTTGTGTCTTTGCAAACTTTACAAAAGATCATTTTTCTAGTAAAACTAACAAAGATACATGTATCCAGGCATTATTAGCCATTTTGCATGTGTTGTTCAGGAGTTATGTTAAAAATACTTTTTTATTGCTTTATTCGCATTATCTCAGGATTCTAAGAACATTACAGACATATTGAGTAAAAAACTACTTTTTGTTTTTGCAAACCTTACAAACTCACATAGGTACAATATTACAGGCATTTTTAGATATGATGCATGTTTGTTTTGGAGTTATGTTTATATTACTTTCATTTCATTTTTAGTATGACTGTTATACTGTCATATTGAATAAAAAAAAACTAGCTTGTGTCTTTGCAAACTTTACAAAATAAAATGTTTCTAGTAAAACTATCGAAGATACTTGTCTCCAGGCATTAGTATCCATTTTGCATGTGTTTTTTAGGAGTTATGTTTAAATACATTTGTATTGCTTTTTTTGCATTATCTCAGGATTCTAAGAACTTTGCAGTCATATTGAGTAAAAAAATAATATTTGTTTTTGCAAGATTTAAAAAAGTATATGTTTCGAGTAAAACACCCAAGGATGCATTATTTCCGGCATTATTAGCCATTTTTCATGTGTTTTAGGAGTTATGTTTAAATAACTGTCATATTGAGTGTGACAGTATACTGTCTAGTGAGTAAAACCTAATTTATGTATTTGCAAACCTTCAAAAACAACTAAATTCTAGTAAAACTCACATGGATTCAATATTCCAGGCATTTTTAGACATTTTACATGTTTGGTTTAAAAGTTGTGCTTGAATACATTTTTATTGCTTTTTTTTTCGCATTATCTCAGGATTCTAAGAACATTACAGACATATTGAGTAAAAAACTACTTTTTGTTTTTGCAAACGTTACAAACTCACATAGATACAATATTAAATGCATTTTTAGACATGACACATGTTTTGTTTTGGAGTTATGTTTATATAACTTTTATATTTAGTATGACTGTTAAACTGTCATATTGAATGAAAAAAACTAGCTTGTGTCTTTGCAAACTTTACAAAAGATCATTTTTCTAGTAAAACTAACAAAGATACATGTATCCAGGCATTATTAGCCATTTTGCATGTGTTGTTCAGGAGTTATGTTAAAAATACTTTTTTATTGCTTTATTCGCATTATCTCAGGATTCTAAGAACATTACAGACATATTGAGTAAAAAACTACTTTTTGTTTTTGCAAACCTTACAAACTCACATAGGTACAATATTACAGGCATTTTTAGATATGATGCATGTTTGTTTTGGAGTTATGTTTATATTACTTTCATTTCATTTTTAGTATGACTGTTATACTGTCATATTGAATTAAAAAAAAATAGCTTGTGTCTTTGCAAACTTTACAAAATAAAATGTTTCTAGTAAAACTATCGAAGATACTTGTCTCCAGGCATTATTATCCATTTTGTATGTGTTTTTTAGGAGTTAAATGATAAATGATGAATGGGTTATACTTGTATAGCGCTTTTCTACCTCCAAGGTACTCAAAGCGCTTTGACAGTATTTCCACATTCACCCATTCGCACACACATTCACACAATGATGGCGGGAGCAGCCATCAGGAGCAAGGGTGAAGTGTCTTGCTCAAGGACACAACGGACGTGACTAGATTGGTAGAAGGTGGGAATCGAACCAGGAACCCTCCGATTGCTGGCACGGCCACTCTACCAACTTCGCCATTCGAGTTATGTTTAAATAAATTGTTACTGCTTTTTTTGCATTATCTCAGGATTCTAATAACTTTACAGTCATATTGAGTAAAAATCAACTTTTTGAGCTTGCAAGATTTAAAAAAGCATATGTTTCGAGAAAAACTCCCAAGGATGCATTATTTCAGGCATTATTAGCCATTTTTCATGTGTGGTTTAGGAGTTATGTTTAAATAACTGTTATATTGGGTGTGCCAGTACTGTCATACATCTAGTAAAACTCACATGGATTCAATATTAAAAGCATTTTTAGACATTTTGCATGTTTGGTTGTGGAATTATGATGGAATACAATTGTATTGCTTTTTTCGCATTATCTCAGGATTTTAAGAACATTACTGTCATATTAAGTAAAAAAAAACTTTGCAAACATTACAAAAAAAAATATTACTAGTAACATTTACAAATATAAATTTTTTACGCATTATTAGACATGTTTCCTGTGTGGTTAGGAGTTATAATTAAATAACTGTCATATTGAGTGTTACAGTTATAATGTCATTATGTGTAAAACCAAATTTTTGTATTTGCAAACCTTACAAAAACAATTGATTCTAGTAAAACTTACATAGATTCATATTACAGGCACTTTTAGACATTTTACATGTTTGGTTTAAAAGTTGTGTTTGAATACATTCGTATTGCTTTTTTCGCATTATCTCAGGATTCTAAAAACTTTACTTTCATATTGAGTAAAAACAACTTTTTGTGTGGCAAGCCTTAAAGGCCTACTGAAATGATTTTTTTTTATTTAAACGGGGATAGCAGATCTATTCTATGTGTCATACTTGATCATTTCGCGATATTGCCATATTTTTGCTGAAAGGATTTAGTATAGAACAACGACGATAAAGATTGCAACTTTTGGTATCTGATAAAAAAAGGCTTGCACCTACCGGAAGTAGCGTGACGTAGTCAATTGAACATATACGCAAAGTTCCCTATTGTTTACAATGATGGCCGCATGAAGTGAGAGAGATTCGGACCGAGAAAGCGACAATTTCCCCATTAATTTGAGCGAGGATGAAAGATTTGTGGATGAGTAAAGTGCAAGTGAAGGACTAGTGGGGAGTTAAGCTATTCAGATAGGGAAGATGCTGTGAGAGCCGGGGGTGACCTGATATTCAGCTGGGAATGACTACAACAGTAAATAAACACAAGACATATATATACTCTATTAGCCACAACACAACCAGGCTTATATTTAATATGCCACAAATTAATCCTGCATAAAAACACCTACGTGTTTGTTATGCTAGCTCCTAGCTCCTCTGCTAGCTCCTAGCTCCATAGAACGCGCCAATACAATTCAAACACCTGATCAACACACACAATCACTCAGCCCAAAAGACCGTTCACCTAACCCAAGGTTCATAAAGCTTATATATTTTTAAAAAGTTACGTACGTGACGCGCACATACGGTCAAGCTATCAAATGTTTAGCAGCCAAGGCTGCATACTCACGGTACCTGATATTCAGCTGGGAATGACTACAACAGTATATAAACACAAGACATATATATACTCTATTAGCCACAACACAACCAGGCTTATATTTAATATGCCACAAATTAATCCTGCATAAAAACACCTACGTGTTTGTTATGCTAGCTCCTAGCTCCTCTGCTAGCTCCTAGCTCCATAGAACACGCCAATACAATTCAAACACCTGATCAACACACACAATCACTCAGCCCAAAAGACAGTTCACCTAACCCAATGTTCATAAAGCTTATATAGTTTTAAAAAGTTACGTACGTGACGCGCACATACGGTCAAGCTATCAAATGTTTAGCAGCCAAGGCTGCATACTCACGGTACCTGGTATTCAGCTGGGAATGACTAAAACAGTAAATAAACACAAGACATATATTTACTCTATTAGCCACAACACAACCAGGCTTATATTTAATATGCCACAAATTAATCCTGCATAAAAACACCTACGTCTTTGTTATGCTAACCCCTAGCTCCTATGCTAGCTCCTAGCTCCATAGAACACGCCAATACAATTCAAACACCTGATCAACACACACAATCACTCAGCCCAAAAGACCGTTCACCTAACCCAAGGTTCATAAAGCTTATATATTTTAAAAAAGTTACGTACATACGCAAAAAAAAAGTTGCGCACATACGGTTAAGCGATCAAATGTTTAGAAGCCAAAGCTGCATACTCACGGTAGCACGTCTGCGTCTTTGTCATCCAAATCAAAGTAATCCTGGTAAGAGTCTGTGTTGTCCCAGTTCTCTACAGGCGTCTGAGTATCGAAGTCAAAAGTCCTCCTGGTTAGAGTCTCTGTTATCCGAGTTCTTCCATCTTGACTGCATCTTTCGGGAATGTAAACAAAGACGCGCCGGCTGTGTACTGTTGTTGCTGACTTCGTTCGAAAAATACGTCCGTTTTGCACCGACAACTTTCTTCTTTGCTTGCTCAGCTTCTTTCTCCATAATGCAATGAACATAATTGCAACAGATTCACGAACACAGATGTCCAGAATACTGTGGAATTATGAAATGAAAACAGAGCTTTTTTGTATTGGCTTCAATGGGGAAGGCATACCTCTTTTCCCCGGGCTACGTCACGCGCATACGTCATCCTCAGAGGCGTTTCGAACCGGAAGTTTAGCGGCAAATTTAAAATGTCACTTTATAAGTTAACCCGGCCGTATTGGCATGTGTTATAATGTTAAGATTTCATCATTGATATATAAACTATCAGACTGCGTGGTCGGTAGTAGTGGGTTTCAGTAGGCCTTTAAAAAATCAATGTTTCGAGTTATTCAGGCATTATTAGCCATTTTTATGTGTAGTTTAGGAGTTATGTTTAAATAAGTCATATTGAGTGTGACACTGTCATTGTGAGTAAAACCTAACTTTTGTACTTGCAAACCTTACAAAAACAACCGATTCTAGTAAAACTCACATTGATACAAAATTACAGGCATGTTTAGACATCTGGCATGTTTGGTTTTGGAGTTATGTTTATATAACCTGCTTTCTGAGTCGCCACCTTTGTGGTTTGCGTGTCCTACTGATCCTAGGAGCTATGTTGTCCGGGGACTTCTATGCCCCCTGGTAGGGTCCCCCAAGACAAACAGGTCCTAGGTGAAGGATCAGACAAAGAGCAGCTCAAAGACCTTTTTGAAAAGTACACATCGAGGACCTAGATCTTTTCTCGCCCGGACGCAGGTCACCGTGGCTCCCCTGTGGAGCCAGGCCCAGAGAAGGGGCATGATGGCGAGCGTCTGGTGCCCATGGGGCCCAGCTCGAAGAGGCAACGTGGGTCCCCCCTCCAATGGGCTCACCAGTCATGGGCTGGGTCATAGAGGGTGCAGTGTGAGCTGGGCGGCAGCCGAAGGCAGGGCACTTGGCGGTCCGAATATCAGGCTACATAAGCTCGCTCTTGGGACGTGGAACTCGCAAGAAGGGAAGGAGCCTGAGCTGGTGCGCGAGGTGGAGAAGTTCCCGGCTAGATGAAGTGGACTCACTTCGACGCACAGCAAGGGCTCTGGAACCTGTTCTCTCAAGAGGGGTTGGACTCTCTTCCACTCTGGCGTTGCAAGTAATGAGAGGCTGCCTTGGCAATTTTTGTTGCCCCCCGGCTCAAAGCCTGCACGTTGGACTTTAACCCAGTAGACGAGATGGTAGCTTCCCTCCGCTTTCGGGTTGGGTGACGGGTCCTGACTGTTGTTGGTGTTTACGCACCAAACAGCAGCTCAGAGTACCCACTCTTTTTGGATTCCCTTGAGGGAGTACTGGAGAGTGCTCCCTTGGGTGATTCCCTTGTTCTGCTTGGGGACTTCAATGCTCATGTTGAGAACGACAGTGAAACCTGGAGAGTCGTGATTGGGAAAAATGGCCACCCGGATCTGAACTCAAGCGGTGCTTTTTTATTGGACTTTTGTGCTCGTCACGGATCGTCCATAACAAACACAATGTTCAAACATAAGGGTGTCCATATGTGCACTTGGCACCAGGACACCCTCGGCCGCAGTTCCATGATTGACTTTTTAGTTATGTCATGGGATTTGCGGCCTCATGTTTTGGACACTCGGGTGAAGAGAGGGGCAAACTTTCTACCGATCACCACCTGGTGAGCTGGCTCCGATGGTGGGGGAGGATGCCGGACAGACCTGGCAGGCCCAAACGCATTGTGAGAGTCTTTTGGGAACGCCTAGCAGAGTCTCCTGTCGGAGAGAGTTTGTTTTTCCACCTCCGGAAGAACTTTGAACATGTCACAAAGGAGGTGCTGGACATTGAGTCTGAATGGACCATGTTCCGTGCCTCTCTTGTCGAACCGGCTGATTGGAGCTGTGGCCGCAAGGTGTT
The DNA here is from genome assembly GCF_033978785.1 of Entelurus aequoreus. Taxonomy (NCBI): domain Eukaryota; kingdom Metazoa; phylum Chordata; class Actinopteri; order Syngnathiformes; family Syngnathidae; genus Entelurus; species Entelurus aequoreus. Next base: position 39,006,267 of record NC_084743.1, read on the forward strand.
TGGTGCCTGTCGTGGCGGTAATCCTAGAACCCGCTGGTGGCCACCAGCAGTGCGGGATGCCGTCAAGCTGAAGAAAGAGCTTATCGGGTCCTTTTGGCTCATGGGACTCCAGAGGCAGCGGGCATACCGACAGGCCAAGCGAGACCTCCTCAATCCCACCAACATGTCTTCCTATGAGGGAGCAGTGCCTGGGGAATCTGTGGTGGGCTCTCCTATTTCTGGGGCTGAGGTTGCTAAGGTAGTTAAAAAGCTCCTCGTGGCAAGGCCCCGGGGGTGGATGAGCTCCGTCCGGAGTTCCTTAAGGCTCTGGATGCTGTGGGGCTTTTTTGGTTGACAAGACTCTGCAACATCGCGTGGACATCAGGGGCGGTGCCTCAGGATTGGCAGACCGGGGTGGTGGTTCCTCTCTTTAAGAAGGGGGACCGGAGGGTGTGTTCCAACTATCGTAGATCACACTCCTCAGACTTCCCGGTAAGGTTTATTCATGTGTACTGGAGAGGAGGAACCTCGAATCCATGACGAACAGTGTGGTTTTCGTCCTGGTCGTGGAACGGTAGACCAGCTCTATACTCTCGGCAGGGTCCTTGAGTGTTCATGGGAGTTTGCCCAACCAGTCTACATGTGCTTTGTGGCCTTGGAGATGACATTCGACCGTGGCACCCCCGGTAAATCCTGTGGGGAGTGCTGAGAGAGTATGGGGTATCGGCATGTCTGATTGTGGCGGGTGTCTCCTTGTATGATCAGTGTCAGAGCTTGGTCCGCATTGCCGGCAGTATGTCGGACCCCTTTCCAGTGAGGGTTGTACTCCACCAAGGCTGCCCTTTGTCACCGATTCTGTTCATAACTTTTATGGACAGAATTTCTAGGCGCAGTCATGGCGTTGAGGATCCCCTCAACGCCATGACTGCGCCTGGTTTGGTGGCTGCAGGATTAGGTCTCTGCTTTTTGCAGATGATGTGGTCCTGATGGCTTCAACTGGCCAGGATCTTCAGCTCTCATTGGATCGGTTTGCAGCCGAGTGTGAAGCGACTGGGAAGAGAATGGGATGAGAATCAGCACCTCCAAGTCCGAGTCCATGGTTCTCGCCCGGGAAAGGGTGGAGTGCCATCGCCAGGTTGGGAAAGATATCTTGCCCCAAGTGAAGGAGTTCAAGTACCTAGGAGTCTTGTTCATGAGTGAGGATAGAGTGGATCGTGAGATCCACAGAAGGATCGGTGCGGCGTCTTCAGTAATGAGGACGCTATATCGATCCGTTGTGGTGAAGAAGGAGCTGAGCCAGAAGGAAAAGCTCTCAATTTACCGGTCGATCTACGTTCCCATCCTCACCTATGGTCATGAGCTTTGGGTTTTGACCGAAAGGACAAGGTCACGGGTACAAGCGGCCGAAATGAGTTTCCTCTGCCGGGTGGTGGGTCTCTCCCTTAGAGATAGGGTGAGAAGCTCTGTCATCCGGGAGGAACTCAGAGTAAAGCCGCGGCTCCTCCACATTGAGAGGAGCCAGATGAGGTTTGTTCGGGCATCTGCTCAGGATGCCACCCGAACGCCTCCCTAGGGAGGTGTTCAGGGCAAGTCCGACCGGCAGGAGGCCATGTGTCATGACGCGGAGTCGAACCCGCGTTTCCTCTGCACCTGGAGCTGCAGGCAACTCTTCTAACCCCTCTGCTGGCAGCACACTCAGACACGCCTCTGTTGCACTGAGCACAACACGCTCACACAGCAACAAGCCTGCAAGCAATCACTGATCAGCGCACCTGGACTTGACAAGGGGGAGCGACATAAAGACCAGCGGACCCGAGGAACCTTTGCCAGAACGTCGCTAACCTTCCATGACTCCCCTGTCTTCCGTGATCGTGCCTTGTCACTCGACACCCATCCGGTTTCCTGACTGCCCTCCTCGATCCACGACCTCCCTGCTCGGACCCAGACCACGCTGCCCTGCTCTTGCCCACGACCACTTGCCTGCCCACGAACTGCCTCTTCGCCTTGCCCCCTTGGATAACGACGAAAGATACAACCAACATTTACAGACAACAACCCTTGATAACATTTACATTATTAATTTCACACATAGTCAACACTCACTCACTTTGAGTAGCATACACACGCCACGTATTCATCAAAGGTTTCAAATTAACCTTGTAAACCGCAGTCCTGCCCTGGTTGTCGCCTCCTTCCCTTCTCTGATACATAACACCATGGGGAAGACCTAGGACACATTGGAAAGACTATGTCTCCCGGCTGGCCTGGGAACGCCTCGGGAGCCCCCGAGAAGAGCTGGACGAAGTGGCTGGGGATAAGCGGAAGAAAATGGATGGATTTAGTATGACAGTTATACTGTCATATTGAGTGTGACAGTATACTGTCATAAAACCTGCAAACCTGATTCTAGTAAAACTCACATATATACAATATTACAGGCAATTTTGGACTTAATGCACGTTTGGTTTTGGAGTTATGTTTATATAACTTTAATACATAGTATGACAGCTATACTGTTATAATGAGTAAAAAAACACTCGGGTGAAGAGAGGGGCTAGCTTTCTACCAATCACCACCTGGTGAGCTGTCTCCGATGTTGGGGGAGGATGTCGGACAGACCTGGCAGGCCCAAACACATTGTGAGAGTCTTTTGGGAACGCCTAGCAGAGTCTCCTGTCAGAGAGAGTTTCTTTTTCCACCTCCGGAAGAACTTTGAACATGTCACAAAGGAGGTGCTGGACATTGAGTCTGAATGGACCATGTTCCGTGCCTCTCTTGTCGAGACGGCTGATTGGATCTGTGGTTAGGTGCTTGTCGTGGCGGTAATCCTAGAACCTGTTGGTGGCCACCAGCAGTGCAGGATGCCGTCAAGCTGAAGAAAGAGCTTATCGGGTCCTTTTGGCTCATGGGACTCCAGAGGCAGCAGGCATACCGACAGGCCAAGCGAAACCTCCTCAATCCCACCAACACGTCTTCCTATGAGGAAGCAGTGCCTGGAGAATCTGTGGTGGGCTCTCCTATTTCTGGGGCTGAGGTTGCCAAGGTAGTTAAAAAGCTCCTCGGTGGCAAGGCGGGTGGATGAGCGGCAGGAGGCCACAGGGAAGACCCAGGACACATTGGGAAGACTATGTCTCCCGGCTGGCCTGGGAACGCCTCGGGTTCCCCCGAGAAGAGCTGGACAGAGGGAAGTTTGGACTTCTCTGCTTCTGCGGCCCCCGCAACCCGACCATAACCCGACCATAAGCGGAAGAAAATGGATGGATTTAGTATGACAGTTATACTGTCATATTGAGTACAAAAACTATCTAAACCTTACACAATATATTGTTCCTAGTAAAACTCACAAAGATACATATCTCCTGGCATTATTAGCCATTTTGCATGTGTGGTTAGGAGTTATGTTTAAATAACTGTCAGATTGAGTGTGACAGTTATACTGTCATATTGAATAAAAAAAAATAATTACAAATAATTACAAAAGACCATTTTTCTTGTAAAACTAACAAAGATACAAGTTTCCAGGCATTATTAGCCATTTTGCATGTGTTGTTTAGGAGCTATGTTTAAATAACTGTTATATTGAGTGTGACATTATACAGTCATAAAACCCAATTTTTGTATTTGCAAACCGGTTTCTAGTAAAACTCACATATATACAATATTACAGGCAATTTTGGACATAATGCATGTTTGGTTTTGGAGTTATTTTATATAACTTTCATATATAGCATGGGTGTGAAACTCTGGCCCGTGGGCCAAATTTGGCCCGCCGTGTAATTTCACTTGGCCCTTGAGGCAATATCAAATTAACACTAAAGCTGGACCGCCGATTATATATTGCAGCGGTGCCACGGTAACACTGCCTTAACCGCTACTTCTAGTACTTGCCAACCCTCCCGGGAGTGGCTTAGCACTCCTCCCGAATTTTTTTTTTTTTTTTTTGAGCTAGTCAAGCAAGTGCAGGCCCAGTTTCATGTCATGTGCGGCTTCTGCACCCACACACAATTGAATGCAACGCATACTTCATGAACAGCGATACAGGTTACACTGATGGTAGCCAAATAAAAATCTTTAACACTGTTAGAAACATACGCCACACTGTGAATCTACACCAAACAAGAATGACAAACACATTTCAGGAGAACATCAAAATTATTTCTCAAATTAAAAAACAATTGAATATTTTTAATGTAACTATGTATTCACCAATGTGTCACAATCATGCATTTATTCCATCGATAACAGACAGAATTTGTTTTAACTGGTACTTAAATGGAATTAAATGCATAAAAGACATGTATATCGAGGACAGTCTTGCGTCATTTGAGCAATTGCGAATCAAATTCAATTTGTTCCAATACAGTTGGTTTTGCTATTTGCAGGCAAAAAAATGTATTAAAGAAAACATTTCAAAGTCTCAGCTGGTAAATGAAAAACACCCTCTCTTAGAATTACTAATTTTACTGTGTTAAAAGAGCATGGGAACAGGAACTAAGAACAACAATACCCAAACAGCAATGGGAACGGACAATCTCTCAAATTCACAATTGCTCAATTAACAGCAGACTCAGGCTAATACAGTTTAAAGTGATTCATCGTTTTTACTACTCTAAAGTCTTATTACACAAATTTTATCCTGATACATCTCCACTTTGTGATAAATGTAAATCTGCTGAAGGATCACTGTCTCATTCGTTTTGGGAATGTCCAATTATTCAATAATTTTGGTCCAGCATTTTCTTTTTTTACTCGGGGGTATAGCAGAGAAAACTTGTCCCTGACAGGGACATAATCTTGTTTGGGTGGTCCTCAGAAACACAAAAACTTCCAAAATATATTACAGCTGTGTTGCTGCACGGAATGGTCTTAGCCAAAAGACTCATTCTCAAAGACAGGAAAAGCCCATCTGCACCCAACTTCAGGAATTGGCTAAATGAACTTGTGAATGTAATGACTCTTGAAAAAATAAGATTTATAAACTCTGCAAGTATGAATAAATGGGAACTAACCTGGAAACCTTTACTGACATTTATTGAATCATAATTTAGACATTTAAGGAAAAAAGAAAAAGAAACAAGAAAAGAAAAAAAAACAACCAAAAAAAACAACAACATATTTTTTGTAGTTGTATTATCTTTATTATTTTCTGTATTGAGCCTACATTATTGCTTTTTTGTTTTGTTTTGGTTGTTTGTTTTTTTTACTTCTGATATGGCTTTGCCACGGTTTACTTGCTTATCTATTTTAATTTTTTTGTGACTTTTTATTTTGTATTGTTTTGCATCTGATCAACTTCTGTGACTTTCCTTTTTTTTTTTTTTTTTTAAGTGTGAACGGTGGAGAGGTCCTCGAGAGGTGATCTTGGGATCACTTCCTGAGGATCCTTGATGCCGAGGAATGTTCATCCATCTTGCTGTGGTCTCGACAGCCTGCTGATCCTGAGCCGGAGCGGGATGGATGTCTATATATATACAATATCTGGGTATTTTTTTCTAATAATATTTATACTGTAAACCTTGAGTTGTTAAAGTTCAAGTGCACCTCTCTTCTCAAGTGTGCATGTGAGTGTGTATGAGTGGATGTGTAATTGTATGAAGGCTCTGTGTGAGCAAAGTATGACTGGTAAATGTGATTTTAACTGTAAAATTCAATAAAAATATTTGCAAAAAAAAAAAAAAAAGGAAAACATCCGCACCGTAACACAACATAAACACAACAGGACAAATACCCAGAACCCTTTGCAGCACTAAATCTTCCGGGACGCTACAAGGTGTGTGTGTGGGGGGGAGGTTTGGTGGTAGCGGGAGTGTATTTTGTAGCGTCCCGAAAGAGTTAGTGCTGCAAAGGATTCTGGGTATTTGTTCTGTTGTGTTACGGTTCGGATGTTCTCCCGAAAAGTGTTTGTCATTCTTGTTTGGTGTGGGTCCACAGTGTGGCGTTTATTTCTAACAGTGTTAAAGTTTTTTATACTGGCACCCTCAGTGTAACCTGTATCGCTGTTGATAAAGTATGCGTTGCATTCCCTCGTGTATGAGTATTAAAATCGTACGTATCTTGTGACTGGATCTGAACGATGTTAGAGTTTGGTGGACGAGACATAATGACTGTTGAACACCTTTGTTCGATAATGAAAGTTGCCTCAGCTCAAAGCCTGAGCCCCGACAATAATGAACTAGCATCCAAGAAAAGATGACAGGTATCTGGCTTGGGCACATCAGATTAAATCAGTGTGTTGCAAACTGAGCAGTTTAAAGTCCTGAATGGTTGTTTTATTCATTGTTATTTTATTTTCAAATGTATTAGCCTGTGGAAAAAGTTAATGTTGATAATTACCTCCGAAGACTGCAAGTAGAAAAGAGGTATTCAATTTTTATTTAAATTGTATTTGATATATAATTATTATTATTATTTGAAACTCGATTTTGCATGTCACTATAAAGTTATATAAGCCTTGCTTGTTCAATATTCAATGCAAAACTTGTTTGGGTCACTATTAAAAGGTTAATTTGTTCAACCTTGGCCCGCGGCTTTGTTCAGTTTTACATTTTGGCCCACTCTGTATTTGAGTTTGACACCCCTGATTTATGCAATATTAGCCATTTTAAATGTGTGGTTTAGGAGTTATGTTTAAATAACTGTCAAATTGAACGTGGCAATTATTAAAGTTAAAGTTAAAGTACCGCATTGCCGGCAGTAGGTCGGACCCCTTTCCAGTGAGGGTTGGACTCCGCCAAGGCTGCCCTTTGTCACCGATTCTGTTCATAACTTTTATGGACAGAATTTCCAGGCGCAGTCATGGCGTTGAGGGGATCCAGTTTGGTGGCTGCAGGATTAGGTCTCTGCTTTTTGCAGATGATGTGGTCCTGATGGCTTCAACTAGCCAGGATCTTCAGCTCTCATTGGATCGGTTCGCAGCCAAGTGTGAAGCGACTGGGATGAGAATCAGCACATCCAAGTCCGAGTCCATGGTTCTCGCCCGGGAAAGGGTGGAGTGCTGATCCAGGTTGGGGAGGAGATCTTCCCCCAAGTGGAGGAGTTCAAGTACCTAGGAGTCTTGTTCACGAGTGAGGGAAGAGTGGATCGTGAGATCCACAGGCGGATCGGTGCAGCGTCTTCAGTAATGAGGATGCTATATCGATCCGTTGTGGTGAAGAAAGAGCTGAGCCAGAAGGAAAAGCTCTCAATTTACCGGTCGATCTACGTTCCCATCCTTACCTATGGTCATGAGCTTTGGGTTATGACCGAAAGGACAAGATCACGGGTACAAGCGGGCGAAATGAGTTTCCTCCACCGGGTGGTGGGTCTCTCCCTTAGAGATAGGTTAAGAAGCTCTGTCATCCGGGAGGTACTCAGAGTAAAGCCGCTGCTCCTCCACATTAAAAGGAGCCAGATGAGGTGGTTCGGGCATCTGCTCAGGATGCCACCTGAACGCCTCCCTAGGGAGGTGTTTAGGGCAAGTCCGACCGGCAGGAGGCCACGGGGAAAACCCAGGACACATTGGGAAGACTATGTCTCCCGGCTGGCCTGGGAATTTTCGAACATTTAATTATTATTTTTGTGGATAAGTTAGACTGTTTTACATTCCGTAATGGATTTAGAAGGTGGAGAGGGTAAACAGGCGGTTGCAAGTGCGCTAAATTCACTGCAGTCGGCGAATCTTCTTAGTGCTGCTGGTCAGGAATATTACGGACAGCTGACCAGCTGACAAACTGACCAGTGAACAAAAAAACTGTGACATAACAGTGTTGAAATTTTTGTACATAACCGTTTTCAATAGAGTTGAATATATATTTTTCCTTTAGACATGGGATTTGACTTTAATTGTACCAATGTTGGTGTTGCTACAAGGACTTTTAAGGTATGGTTGCTATGGAGTTTTGTTTTGGAACATTCTGTTCTGGAACAGTAAACTTTAAACTGTTTTTTCTCAAAACGGACCCTCAAACTTGATCGACTTCAATCGGATGTAACTCGGCCATTTTCTGTCCGATTCCAACAAATCATATATCATTTTGAAGGTCTTTAGATGGAGAATGTGTAAATAACAATAACTCAGTTTTTAAAATTTCCTCATTGTGACTCATTTTGCCAGCGCAGGTCACATATTTTGTATTTGCAAACCTTACAAAAACAATTGATTCTAGTAAAACTCACATAGATACAATATTACAGGCATTTTTAGACATAATGCATGTTTGGTTTTGGAGTTATGTTTATAAAACTTTCAAATTTAGTATGACAGTTATACTGTCATATTGAATAAAAAAACTAACTTGTGTCTTTGCAAACCTTACAAAAGACCATTTTTCTAGTAAAACTAACAAAATCTCCAGGCATTTTGCATGTGTTGTTTAGAAGTTATGTTTAAATAACCCGTCATATTGAGTGTGTCATAAAACCCAATTTTTGTATTTGCAAACCTGATTCTAGTAAAACTCACATACATACAATATTACAGGCAATTTTGGACATAATGCATGTTTGGTTTTGGAGTTATGTTTATATAACTTTCATATATAGTATGACAGCTATACTATAATGAGTAAAATAACTATTTTGTGTCTGTCATAAAACCCAATTTGTGTATTTGCAAACCTTACAAAAACAACTGATTCTAGTAAAACTCACATGGATTCAATATTACAGGCATTTATAGACATTTTGCATGTTTGGTTTAGGAATTATGATGGAATACATTTTTATTGCTTTTTTCACATTATCTCAGGATTTTAAGAACATTACTGTCATATTGAGTAAAAAAATACTTTTTGTGTTTGCAAGCCTTAAAAAAGCATATGTTTCGAATAAAACTCACAAGAATGCATTATTTCAGGCATTGTTAGTCATTTTTCATGTGTAGTTTAAGAGTTATGTTTAAATAACTGTCATATTGAGTGTGGCAGTTATACTGTCATATTGAGTAAAAACAAAATAACTTGTGTCTTTGCAAACCTTACAAAATAAAATGTTCTAGCAATACTCACAAAGATACATTTCTTCAAGCATTGTTAGACATTTTTCATGTGTTTTAGGAGTTACATTTAAATAACTGTCATATTGAGTGTGGCAGTTATACTGTCATTATGTGTAAAACCTAATTTTTGTATTTGCAAACCTTACAAAAACAACTGATTCTAGTAAAACTCACATGTATTCAATATTACAGGCATTTTTACACATTTTACATGTTTGGTTTAGGAGTTGTGTTTGAATACATTTTTAATCCAACATTTTTTATTGCCATTTTCAAATAGACAGAAAAAAGTGCAAGTCGAAACAGTACAATTTTAAAGTCAGTAAATTATTCACACCCTTTCCCTTAAAACCCAAACCACCCACCTAGGTCACACCAACAAGGGACTTATGGCACAATCATATAACAAGTAAGACAGAGACATTCACACACACATACACACACACACACAAATACGAGGCCAGAGACAATTAAACAGGCTGAAAGGAGAGAGAAAAAAGAGAAAATAAAAATAAAAAAATTTAAATAATAGTAATAAATAAAAGGGTGATTATTCCTCATCTGCGTCTGGGCATAAGTTAAGAGAGTTGACATACAGCAACAAAGGGCTCCATGAGCTTTCAAACGCTTGAGCCGAGCCTTTTAGCGAAAACCTAAGTTTTTCCAGTTTTAGATTGTAGAGAACCTCTCTAATCCAACGACCATGTGATGGGGGCGAGCCAGCTTCCAATTAACCAAGATCAATCAAGGTCGTAAAAGCAACAGCGCATTTTAGTGGTACCGGGCAGGTGTTATCGGGGCATACACCAAAAATGGCTGATAATGAGTTGAGGGGAAAGTTTTGACCGTATGCCTTTCCAATTGTGTCAAAAATGTCCTCTCAAAAGGAACATAGTTGAGAGCAGGACCAGAACATATGGACATGATCAGCCGGAGATTGTTTGCATCGATTGCAGGTATTGCTAACAGTGGGGTAGATTGTGTATAGTTTTGAATTAGTGTAGTGCATTTTATGGATTACTTTGCATTGGATGAGACTATGACAGGCACATATTGAGGAGGAGTGGACCAGTTTCAGGGCAGAGTCCCAGTGTTGATCGGATATGTTGGTATTAAGATTGCTCTCCCACGAGGCTCTTATCACTGATAGAGAGTTTGGAGCAACTGAACTTAAGGAGGTATATAACACGTAGATAAATTTTTTATGATTAGGGCTCAAAGATAACAATGTATCTATAAGAGTTTCCGGAAGGACGATTTGGAAAGTGTGGGAACTGCTTCTTTACGAAGTCCCTCGCCTGAGAAAAGCGAAAAAGGTGGGAGTTCGGCAAATCGTATTTGGAAGAGAGTTCAGTGAAGGATGAGAACACTCCGTCTGCATAGAGGTCTTTCACAGTGGTGATACCATGATCGCGCCAAGTCATGAATGCGGGGTCGGTACGGGAAGGTTTAAATAATTGGTTTTTAAGTAGCGGGGTCAATATAGATGGGCCCTGAAAACCCAAGTGTTTCCGTAGCTGGTTCCATATTTTAATGGAGATTGATACAATGGTGTTTGCGCCTTCAAGTTTAAATGGAAAAGGGAGTGATAAGCATAGGCAAGAATGTAATGAGAAGTGTGGGATTGCCGTTTCAAGGGATACCCAGGCCTGGAAGGTCTGAGAGCGTCCATCCATCCAGTATAGGAGTTTCTGTACATTAGCCGCCCAATAGTATTGTCTAAAATTGGGGAGTGCAAGCCCTCCTTCAGATTTGGGAGATTGTAAAACCGACTTGCGGATTCGGGCCGATCCGGCCCGCCATAAAAATTTGGATATTGATTTGTCTAATTTATCGAAAAATGATGTAGTAATAAATATGGGGATATGTTGAAAAAGGTAAAAGAATTTAGGCAGAGTGATCATCTTGATCAGATTGATCCGGCCAGCGAGGGATAATGGTAAAACAGACCAGCGGGCAAAGTTCTTCTCCATCTTTTCAATTAGAGGTAAAAAATGTGCCCGGATCATATCAGACATAGCCGTAGTAATAAGGATTCCCAAGTAATGAATCCCATCCTGTGCCCATTTGAATGCCGCTAAAGATCGTGGTAACTGTTTAGCTAAGGAATTAATCGGAAACAGCTCACTTTTTTGGTAATTAAGTTTGTAACCAGAGTGTTTGCCAAACCGCTCCAGAATGTCAAATATTACCGGGAGTGAGCTGGCAGGATCCGAGATGTACAAGAGCAGGTCGTCCGCATAAAGCGAGACTTTGTGCAACGTGTCCGACCGGGTGATACCTTTAAAGCCCGCCTCTGCGCGCACCCAAAGAGCAAGTGGTTCTATCGCAATAGCAAACAGTAATGGAGACAACGGGCAAACTTGTCCAGTGCCTCTTTTAAGAAAAATTGGGGCGGATAGTGTATTATTTGTACGTACCGAAGCTACTGGGGACGACTACAAAAGTTTAACCCAGAGAATGACATCTTCATTAAAACCAAACCGACCCATCACTTCAAATAGATATTCCCATTCAACCCTGTCAAAGGCTTTCTCCGCATCGAGGGACACTACCACCTCCGGGGTTCGAGGGGTTTGGCGAATGGATAATGTTTAGGAGGCGCCGAGTGTTGTGTGAGGATTGCCGGCCTAGCATGAAACCTGTTTGATCCAATGAGATGATGGAAGGCATCACCCTTTGGAGCCGGAGAGCGAGAACCTTAGATATAATTTTTAGATCTACATTTAAGAGCGAAATTGGTCTATAGCTGCTGCAAAGCAGGGGGTCTTACTCTTTTTTTAGGATGAGAGAAATGGTGGCCCTCGATAAGGTTTCTGGGAGGCGATGGTGCAGAAAAGCTTCATTATACATATCTCTTAGAGCCGGAGCAAGAACACTGGAGAAAGTCTTATAATATTCTGCACTGAAGCCATCCGGGCTGGGTGACTTATTGCGCTGTAAGGATTTGATGGCTTCTGTGATCTCAATGACACTTATGGGCTGGCCCAGGCCCCTCGCAGCCCCACGTTCTATCTGGAGGAATGTTTTATCGCTAAACAGTTCATCTGAGGAAGGGGGGCAGTCGGAAGTATATAATGTTGTATAAAATGCAGCAAATGTTTCATTAATCGTAGCTGGATCAGTATGTAGTTCTCCTGTGTTAGAGCGAATAGACGTGATTAGCCTCGAAGATGCTTCCTCCCTGATCCGGTGGGCTAAGAGCTTGCCAGCTTTTTCCCCAGATTCAAAAAATCGTTGTCTGGATTTGAGTAGTTGTAATTTCGCTCTATTGACAGTAAGGCTGAAACGACGCGTCGACGTAGTCGACGTCATCGGTTACGTAAATACGTCGACGCCGTTTTTGTGCGTCGACGCGTCGCATATTTACGTCACACTACCGTCATGGCGGACCACAAAGCAGACGATGCGAGCGGTGCGAGCGAGGGGGGAAAAGTATGCCAAAAGTGGTCAAAAGTGTGGGAGTATTTCAATAAACGGCCTAATAATGTTGTTGTATGCACACTGTGTCGAGCGGAAATGGCCTATCATAGCAGCACAACGGCTATGAACGAACATTTGAAAAGAAAACCATCAACTAGTCAATCGTCCGCGCGAGCATACGTTGTCATCATTACACAAAAACATGAATGTGTCATTTGTATCTGCTAGGGGTGTAACGGTACGTGTTTTGTATTGAACCGTTTCGGTACGGGGCTTTCGGTTAGGCACGGGGGTGTACCGAACGAGTTTCTAAGCTAAAGCTAACTTTAGCTGCTAAAGTCTTAACAAGCTGCTTCGCTCCTCTGCCTCTGTCTCAGCACGCAGCATTGTCCCACCCACACAACCATCTGATTGGTACACACACAGCATTGTCCCACCCACACAACCATCTGATTGGTACACACGAAGCATTGTCAGCCAATCAGCAGTGTGTATTCAGAGCGCATGTAGTCAGCGCTTCAGCGTGGAGCAGATAGGTGTTTAGCAGGTGAGCATCAGGCAGCGGACTCTCCCCAAATGATAATAAACACCTCCCAGTCAACTACTAGTAACATCACTATGAGCCCGTTGACCTTCTAGAAATATAAACTGCAGCTCAGCTCACTCGCAGTCCTGGCTTGAGGTGAAGGCTAATTACCTCTCAGTTCCAGCCACATCGACCCCTTCTGAGCGCCTATTTTCAGCTGCTGGGAATATTGTAAACAAGAAAAGAACCAAACATGTACACATGCTAACCTTTCTTCATTACAACTGTTAGTCACTCACTGGAATGAGTAGAATTGGTTATTGTGTACCAGTGGCGTGTGGTGAGGTTCATGTCTGGTGAGGCACTGGCTTCATCACAGTCAGATTTACAAAACATATGAACCCTAAAGAGTATCTTATTCACTATGTGATTGGCAGCAGTTAATGTTTTTAGTTATGTTTATTATATATTATATTATATATTATATTATATAATATAATACATATATATATATATATATATATATATATATATATATATATATATATATATATATATATATATATATATATATATATATATATATATATATATGTATATATATATATATATATATATATATATATATATATATATATATATATATATATATATATAATATATATATATATCCAGCGCCCCCCGCGACCCCGAAGGGAATAAGCGGTAGAAAATGGATGGATGGGATGGATATTATATATTATATATTATATATATAATATATTATATTAGTTATGTTTAATGTTTTAAGTTAATGTGTTTAAAAGCTCATACCAGCATTCTTCCCTGCTTTGCACTCAGCATCAAGGGTTGGAATTGGGGGTTAAATCACCAAAAATTATTCCCAGGCACGGCGCCGCTGCTGCCCACTGCTCCCCTCACCTCCCAGGGGGTGAACAAGGGGATGGGTCAAATGCAGAGGACAAATTTCACCACACCTAGTATGTGTGTGACAATCATTGGTACTTTACTTTAACTTTACACTTACAAACTGTAGCATGCACACAAAAAAGCACATTTAATAAAAAAAAAAGTTATTATGGTCTTACCTTTACTTATAAGTGCGGGAACAGTGGTGTTCGTGTTGGAAGAGTTGTGAATGAATGAAATATGAAATCCGCTCTGCCGTCTGCAGGTGTACCTAATGTTGTGTCCCTGTTCACGGCTCCTCCGGTGCGCCGCGCTAGCATTGTTGTTTTTGCACTTTTTGGCTTCTTGTTAAGTGACTTTTTTTGGGTGGATTCGGTCTTGCACGTGGAGGGTTTGGGTGTGGGCTTTGGTTGGTGTGGCGCTCCCGTCGGGCGGTGCATCGCGGCGGAGGTGCTTGGCACCAGGAGGCGGGGTTATGAGACGAGCCTCCAGTTTTATGATCGATCAGCACTAAAAATAGTTACACACATACAGTTGTTGACAAAATACACTGTACATTATATACCTCAGCTAACTAAACTATGGAAATGTATAATATAATTCATATAGCAATACGGTCTCACTGCACAGCAGGCCAGCAGTTAGCCGAGTCATTGTGCACAATCCATGTTGAGGCACAAATCAGTGACGTGCCTCAACTGGCTGCTGATCACCACATCGTCTCTTCTCAGTATTTGAACGGCAAATGGGAAAATAAAAATAAAAATAATCTAAAACTGGTGAAGTTAAATTGAAAATAACTTTAGTATAATCACTGGATACATATAACAATTTATTTTATTTTTTTTCTTTTTACTATTTTTTTCTTTCCATGATGGCAGGGGAGGCCGTGCCTCCCCTGCCTCTAGTGACGGCACGCCACTGTTGTGTACTGTGTTGGACTGGATGTTTATTTTGCACATTTTAAAAGCAATACTTAATGTTTACGGTGCTCCAGAATATTTAGATTGGCACTTTTTTGTATTGGATGTTTATCTTTATTTTTGCACATTTTAGCAAATAAGCAATACTTTCACTTTTGTTGAAATGTTTACACTGTTGTTCCAGAATATTTCGTTTTGCACTTTTTTGTATTGGATGTTTATCTTTATTTTTGCACATTTTAAAGCAAAATAAGCAATACTTTTACTTTTGAAATGCTTATACTATTGCAGAATATTAAGATTTGCACTGGATGTTGACTTTTATATTTGCACATTAAAAAGCAAATAAACTACTTTTAATTTTGTTAAATGTTAATAGTTTTAAATGTTTACATTGTTACAGAATATTTAGTCATGTTGTTGTCAATGTTGACTGAGTGGCCATACTTCTTTTTTTTTGTAAATAAAAGCCATGCCTTTTGAAAAAACGGGCCTACATTTATTTTTTCATCTTCATTTTGAATAAAAAAATAATCGGTAAAAGGAAAAATAATCTATAGATTAATCGAAAAAAATAATCTATAGATTAACAGATTAATCGAAAAAAATAATCTATAGATTAATCGATAGAAAAATAATCATTAGCTGCAGCCTTAATTGACAGGCATAAGGTCAAAGTCAGTTTGTAGGCGAAGGCGTTCTTTATAGGCGTTTGAAGCTTACTTATCGTCAAGATCCTTAATCTTGTGGAGCAGCCCAGTGATTTGAATGGTCTCTGTCTTATTTAGGTTTGAAACAAAAGATATAAGTTGACCTCTAATGTACACTTTAGATGCCTCCCATAGTATATCTCTTCCAATTTCTGGTGAGTCGTTCAGTTCAAAAAAACACTTAATTTGATCGTGTAGGAAATTCCTATAACGGTCTTCTGCTAGCAAGGCTGAGTTGAATCGCCATTGTTTAAGGGGTCTAGGTTGAGTGTCCATATTGATGTCGACTGAGGTGGGGGCATGATTAGAAATTACAATACTATGATAATTACATGTTTTGGTTTTGGAAAGTAGTCTATTGTCGAGAAGAAAGAAGTCTATCCGAGTGTAAGTGTGATGTACATGGGAGAAATAGGAGAATTGTTTAATTGTAGGGGGACATGTCTCCACGGGTCTGTAAGAACCAACTGTTTAGCGAGAGTATCCAGCGTTTTAGCTGAATTAGATAAGGGAGCCAGTTTGTTAGATGATCGATCCAGTACAGGATCCTGCACCAGGTTAAAGCCCATAATGATAAAATGGTTTCCAATGTTCGGAAATGATGTAAACAATTTAGTCACATAAGAATTGTCATCACAGTTGGGTCCATAAACGCTAGCTAGTATGACTGGGGTGCCTTGCAGCTTTCCAGACACAATAATATAACGACCAGCCGGGTCTGCAACAGTTTGATTGAGTTCGAATGAAATATTTTTACGAATAAGGATAGCTGTGCCCCTAGCCCTTCCGTTGAATTTTGAATGGAAAATATGGCTGATCCAGCCTCTTTTAAGTCGTGAAATCTCTCTGTTGCGAAGGTGGGTCTCTTTAATGAAAAATATATCTCCTTTGAGGTGTTGCAAATGGGTCAAGACCCTCCCAATTTTAGTGGCGCTCCCCACTCCTTACGTTCCATGAAACAAATCTAAGTGTATTACTGGTGCTTGTCATATCTCACCATGTCCAACTAGGAGAGCAGAATGGGCTGATGTATACAAGTAGGTCAGGAAGGGGGCTGATGCATGATAACTGGGAACTGCAGAGAGTACTGGTAAGAGGAGGGGATGAAACAGAAGCGTGAGAGGAAGGAATGAGGAGATAAACAACCCAATAAACACACATACATATAGAAAACACAACAGACTCACACACATACTCGCAGACACAACAACATACAACAATGCCAGGTGGGTTGAACCTGGCAACCACCTACAGGGCCATCGTCCCAGGACCTGAGAACCCCGTTGTCGAAACTGAACCTTAAGTGTCCTTTTCACAGCAGTGCGCTGTCCTTGCGCCTGCATGGACATATCCATATCGGCTTCCGGTTTTTCCACCTCCCGAGAACAACAGATTGGCTCCAACTGAATCAGAACATTTTAAAGTGCATCAAATCGGCAATGTATTCCTTCAGGAAACATTGTACCCAGTACTAAGATAACTTCAGAAAGCGAAAAAAAATAGAGTGGCGTAAGTAAGTGGTGCCATATATATATACATATATACATACATACATATATATACATATATACATACACACACACATGCATAAACATGTATACCATCATGGATGTATGAGTAAGGAATAACAGTAACCAACCAAGAAATAAGTAGATCAGCAGTTAGGTCAAATACTAACAGAAAAAGTAAACCACAGTGTAAGAATTTATATCTATTAGAACATGATAAACAAATGTAAAGTAATTTGTAAAATGTAAAATGTAAAAAAAAATGAGTGTTGCTGTAGTAAAATAAAATAGAATGAACAATATTGCGGGTTGTTTAAACAATAATGATAATTGTATATTAAACGGGTTAGCGCTAGAATGTCAGCATAACATATTAGCTGAAAGGTTACACAAAGAGTGAATGAAAGTGGATCCAATGAGTGACCACACACAGACCACACACAGATTCACAGTCAGACCTGGAGTTAGCGTTATGTTAGCATGGTTAACCGTGATAAAGCAGGCGTTGATTGTTAAGGTTGTGTGGCCTCCAGACATGGCTGCAGTTAGCCAAGCTAGCGCCGTCCTGCCATGCATTGTGGGATAGTCACATTGTATCAAACAAAGTTTCAATAAAGTCATACTGACTGAGATCACTCTTTTGCATGTTCTTGGCTGCGTTGATTGTGGGACTTGACAAAATCTTGGGCGTCTTTGAGAGATGCGAGTCGCCGTTTCTTTTCATCCTCAGTTGAAACCATTAGCTTAGCCGGGTAGTGGAGTGCTGGTTCGAGGCCCAGATTGTAGAGATCCCTCATGACGTCCCGGTACACGGCCCGCTGTTCCAGTATTTCAGGGCAGTAGTCTTCGAAGATGTGTATCGGTGAGTCCTTGTATTTTAGTTTGCCTCTGCGTTTCCGAGCCTCCCGCACCACCAGCTCCCTCATCTGGAATCGGTGGAAGCATATCACGATAGCCCGCGGCCTCTCACCGGGCCTGGCTTTGCTGTTAGCGAGCGGTGGGCACGTCCAGCTCCGGGGTCGACGACAGCGTGTGTTCACCCAAGACTTCGACCAGCAGTTGAGAGAAGAACGTTGTTGGGTTTGGACCTTCAATGTTTTTGTAATTCTTATGTTGTTCCAACGACTTCTGCTCTCCAAGTCTATTAGCTTAGCGTTTAGCCTCGCGTTCTCCTCGGTTACGAATGTTAGCTTGGTGTTCATAGCCAGCATATCCTGGCTGGTCGTGTCGGCAAACAGTTCTAGTGAGGAGAGGAGCTTCTGGTTTTCCAGAAGTGTGGTCTGAATACAATCCAGCGTGTTTTTGAGTTTGGAAAAGGCGGAGTTAAACACCGACGAGAGAGAAGTCTTGTGGTCCGCTAGCAATGTAGTTAGCGTAGCCATGATTGTACTTGCTGCCAAGTCCTCCTTCCTTTGCTCCTCCTTTTTGGATCTGTTAAACATTTTCTCATTCAGCGCGAAAAGGTATTAGCACTATTAAAACGTTACTAGCAGTTACTGCATTCAGTCGAGCTATACAGAAAGGTAGGAATGAAGTTTGCGGGAGCGTGAAAAAGTGCGACTACTCCATCTTGTCGCCAACCGAAAGTCGTTTGAATACATTTGTATTGCTTTTTTCGCATTATCTCAGGATTCTTTTTTTATTTTTTTTTATTTTTCATTTTTTTATAATGTCCTGCCCAGCTTCTCGGGCAAATCATATAGCAGATGTAGATGCCCATATCGGCTGTTCAGATTTACTTTACAAAAGAGAAGTGTAGGATACTTCTCTTGTTGCCTTACTTGTATTTTGACTTTATTAAATGTATTTATATTATCATTTGGTGCAGCCGGGCCGGAGCAGGAGGGGATAGAAAGAGAGAAAAAGGAAGACAGAGGGGGGAATTGTGGGGACAAGAGGGGGATTAGACAGAGAGACAAAAACAACAACAGCAAACACAACAACAACAACAACAACAACAGAGCAACATCAGCAAATACGACACGTACAAATATGATGGTAAAAGTAATAGCAAATAAGCAGTTAGCGAAAATTTTAAAAAAAATACAGAAATGACAATGAGCATTATTACACTAAAAATGGAGCAATATGAATACCAATAGAAATAGTGCTATTGATAATAAACAATACCAGTACTTTACCTTTATTATCAACAATACAATTTTTCAAATGCAACAATACATATACGTAATGATAACTTGAGATACGAAAGAATGCAGAAAAATGGAGGGGAAGAAAGAGAAGCAACCTACATTAACCTTGTAGATTGTTATAGAAACAATAGGTTAAGCTTTGTCAGTGTGCCATGTGTTATACCCAGTTTACCCTAGGGCAACAACGTTAATATGTTTGATGAAACGTGATTATGTGCATGAGTGTATGTGTGCATATGTACTTGTATATGTACAGTATGTGTATGTGTGCTTGTACAGTGAATGTATATGTACAGTATGTGTGTATGTGTGTACAGCGAATGTATATGTACAGTATGTGTATATGTGTGTTTGAACAGTGAATGTATATGTACAGTACGTGTATATGTGTGTTTGTACAGTGAATGTATATGTACAGTATATGTATGTGTGTGTTTGTACAGTGAATGTCTGTGTAGTATGTGTATGTGTGTGTTTGTACAGTGAGTGTATATGTACAGTATGTGTATATGTATGTTTTTACAGTGAATGTATATGTACAGTATGTGTATACAGTATGTTTGTATAATGAATGTGCGTGTGGATGTACGAACTTTGATTGTGTAAATATGTACTGTATTTATTTGTATATGTATGTGGGAGCGTAGGTACCTATGTATGTCTGTATGTATGTGTGTGAGTATATGTGAATTTGCATGTACAATACATTTGACTCCCAGTGTGTGCGGGAGCCAGAGTACAGCCCCAGCCTCCCCGAGAACCCATCCCACAAACAGTAGGTGTGGTGCCCAGGGAACCAGGGGCCACCGCCCCCACGCAGCCAAGCCGGACAGCGACAGGAACCCCAGAGCCTGGCCCACCTTCCCGCCCACAAGGGCCAGCAGCAGGCCGCAGACAGACGCACCCGGCAGAGGACAAGGCATGAGAAAAACAGGGGGCAGCCAGACCCCAAGCCAGCGAGAGACCACACCCCACACGGACAGAAAGGCGGGACGCCCCGCCCGAGGGGCCCGGAGACCCCCCGCAACCGGACGGGAAGACCGCCCCCGCCCCACCGGCAACAGGGCCCCCACGAGCCCCCCCCCCACCCCCGGAGAGCGCGGCGAGGCCAGCCCACGGCCACCCCACCCAAGCCGGCCGCCACAGGACCACCCAGCACGGGGCCACAGGAACCACCCACCCCACCCGCAGGGACCCCAACGATGGAGATGGAACAACCAGCAACCGCCCCGCCGAGTCCCCCCCCTGAGGTAGGGGAATAAATAAATAAAATAAATAAATACATAATAATAATAATAATAATAATAATAATAATAATAATAATAATAATAATATTAATAAAATATATTAAAAAAAAAAAAAAAAAGGAAAAAAAATAAATAAATAATTAAATCTATTTATAAAAAATAAAAAAAATAAATAAAAAAATTTAAAAAAAAGAATTAAAAGAAGATCACAGACATGCTGACACACAAGGTCGCTACCCCAACAACTGGCCGACTCGCAGCACTTCGGAATACCCTGCAGCACCAAGCCACCACAGTAGACGCAGGGACCAGACCCAGCAGGCCCCAACCCGGAAGGGATGGACGGCGGGACCCAGGAGCTCCAGACACGCAGTCCGGATGCAGTAGCCTGAGGCGCCGACCCCCACCCGACAGGCAGGCCCAGAACGTACCCCCAGAAATATACATACATATATATATATACATACACATAAACATACACATGTACACATACACACACATACACATGCATACACATACACATATATATACATACATACATACATACATACATACATACATACATACATACATACATACACACACACACATACACATACATATACACAGTTTGTCAGCCCCGACAACCACCACGCGCGCGCGCTGCCACCAGTCACAACATCAGCCACCCCCCTGCACCAGACCCAGCAGCCACGGGCGCCCACACCACAAACAAACGGCAGCAGAGACAGCAGCCACAACACCCTCAGACAGCCAGCACCACCCAATCAAATCAAAGCGATCAAAAAAAAACCGCAACCGGCAACCACACGCCAACAGGATCACAGATACCAGCCAGCGCCAGCCCGCCAGCAAGCCCAAACGCCAACACGCAAACAAGAGACACCAACACCCCCCCCCCCCCCCACCAAAAGACCCCACCACCCCAACCCAAACCCGCACAAACACACCACCGCCCAAACAACCGAGACACAGTATCCAGACCAGACACGGGCGCCGCGCCGCCACCACATCAAGTCGCCAACAGAGACCCCACAGCGCAAGGTCGGGCCACACGGGCACGGACCCCACCCAACAGGAAGCGAGACCCGCGCGACGCCACACACAAATAAATAATAAGATTAAACAAAAATAACAATAATTTAAAAAAATAATAATAAAAATAATAAAATGAAATACAAATTAAATTAAAAATAACAAATACAAATAATTAAATAAAATAAAGTAAGTAAATAATACAAATTATTTAAAAAATAAATAAAATAAAAAATAAATAAATAAATATATATATATACATATATATATATATATATATATATATATATATATATATATATATATATATATATATATATATATATATATACATACATATACACATACACATACATACATACACACATACACACACACATATATATATATATATATATATATATATATATATATATATATATATATATATATATATATATATATATATATATATATATATATATATATATATATATATATATATATATATATATATACACATATATACACACACATACACACATATATATACACACAAAAAAATAAAATTATAATAATAACAAATTAATAAAAGCCTGGCAGGCCACCAGAACGCAGTCCCCGGAATCCGCGCCGGCCGACGAGGCAATGAGGGGTGCGCCGAACCCCAACCCCCCCACATGCATGTGTACAAGGCCCCCAGAGTGTCTACTGTGTAGTTAAAATTAGGAGGTCAGCCATTACAGCCGACCTCCAGTCCCTATTGATGCGTGAGTGAGATATGTATGCTTGTGGGAACTAATAATGCGATTAAAATTGGGGGACATCAAGGTCTTGGTGGGTCCCTACCAAGCCGAGCCCTCCAAATCCTAAGTGTCTAATATGCAGCTAAGATTGAGGGATGGACGAGCAGGGGACAAGACAGGAGGACCGGAGCCCCGTAGGAGGCATCCTCAACCCCCCGCCATGCCTCCCCGCAGGACAATCCCCCAAAGTCCTATATTTGTGTGACTGTGTGTGCTATAAGTAGGAGGAGTAGAGGGCCCGGACATCCTCCCCAGTCCATGCGGCCGACAACCAGGAACTACGGACAGGAAGCCCCCCCCCCCCCCCCCCCCACGGCCCGTGACCCACACCAGACCACTTTAGCGTGACGTCACGCGAGCCCACCCCCCGCCAAACAAAGCCAGCCCCCGCCCGCCCCAACCCAACCCCGCAGAGCCCATACCAGCAACCAAACGCAGAAAAACTGCACAGCCCCATGCCCAATGCAAACACGGCATCCCGGCCATCCACACAGCAACGTACCCATACGAGTTCCGGCCAGGGGATGGCGCCCCCCAACCGGGGAAGAAGCCAATGCACCCCGTCCGCACGCCAGCCCCCAAACCAGCCGGCAAGCCAACGCCAGCCAGCCCCCACAACCCCACAAGCGCACAGATACCAGCCACAGTCCCCCAACCACTCCAACCCAACACAGCGACGCCAACCGCCGGCAGTACCACAGCAACCATCACCACCACCGCCCGTCCGCACTACAAACACCCGCGGCCGCCGAAACCTGAAACAAAAAAAAAAGCGACCTACCCCGTAAACCACAACAACGCACACCCCCAGCTACCACAGAGGCCGCCAACCCACCTACCCCAACTCATCCACATACAGGCCAATCGATCCACCGGACATCCACACCCATACACACACCTACACATACATACACACATACATACACACATGTACATACATATATGTATATACACATTCATACACATACACACATGCATGCATATACACATACACACACACACATATATACACTTACATACATATACATATGCACACATATACACACACATACATATACCAAAACAAAACAAAAACAAAAACAAAAAATATAAAAAATAAAAATAAAAATAAAAATAATAATAATAATAATAATAAATAAAATAAAATAAACCCTTTAAATAAAATAAAATTAAAATAAACATGAGGCCTGGTTGCCAACAGTGTCCAGCGCCACCAAACCCCACAGCCATACCCGCACGTCCAGGCCCCCCCGCCCACCACCCACCAGGCACCCCATCCGGCAAAAAGCCATAAGGGCCCAGCCCCGCACCCACAGCCGGCATGCAATGGCATCTCTGCAGGCCTGGTGCCGCGATCAGCAATGCACACCGGGGCAGCGACACACACACATGTACCTACATACATACACACAGATTCCACCATACATACATACAAACGTACACACACACACACACACACACACACACACACACACACACACACACACACACACACACACGCGCACCTATATATACATATATATAATTTAACAGAATAAATAAAATTTATTAAATAGATAATTAAAAAATATATACATATAAGTATATATATAAATAAAATTGATAAATAAATAAGGGCGGAGTAAAACACAGGAGGGAGACCCCGCAGGGCAGTCGGGCAGCACCGCCGGGGCCCCAACAAGGGAGGAAAGCAGCCCCCCCAACCCGGCACCAGGCGGGCCCGCACAGCCGCAGCGTAGGGCGACCCCGGGCAGACCCCGCCCCGCGCCCCAGGGGAAGGAGGAAGCCCACGGACACCCGAAGCCAGAGGGGCACGAGCCGACCCCCGTCCGACAGCGGCAAGGCCGAATCTCAGGATTCTAAGAACAGTACTTTCATATTGAGTAAAAAACTACTTTTTGTTTTTGCAAACCTTACAAAATATTTTTTTTTCCAGTAAAACTCAAAATGATAAATTTCTCCAGGCAATATTAGCCATTTTGCATGTGTGGTTTAGGAGTTATTGATTGATTGATTGATTGATAGAAACTTTTATTAGTAGATTGCACAGTGAAGTACATATTCCGTACAATTGACCACTAAATGGTAACACCCGAATAAGTTTTTCAACTTGTTTAAGTCGGGGTCCACTTAAATTGATTCATGATACAGATATATACTATCGAAGATATACTAACATCATAATACAGTCATCACACAAGACAATCATCAGAGTATATACATTGAATTATTTACATTATTTACAATCCAGGGTGTGGGATACGGAAGGGGGGGGTTAGGTTTGGTTGGTATCAACACTTCTGTCATCAACAATCAGCATCAACAATTGCATCATCAGAGAAATGGACATTGAAACAGTGTAGGTCTGGCTTGGTAGGATATGTACAGCAAGTAGTGGACATAGGGAGAGAGATATCAGAAAGCATAAGAAAAACGTTTGATTATTAACAATCCGGGGAGAGTGTAAGTTTAGGGTTGAAGTTGCCTGGAGGTGTACTTTTATCACGGTTTTGAAGGAGGATAGAGATGCCTTTTCTTTTACACCTGTTGGGAGCGCATTCCACATTAATGTGGCATAGAAAGAGAATGAGTTAAGACCTTAGTTGGATCGGAATCTGGGTAGTGGTTAGTGGAGCTCCCCCTGGTGTTGTGGTTATGGCGGTCATTTACGTTAAGGAAGTAGTTTGACATGTACTTTGTATCAGGGAGGTGTAGCGGATTTTATAGACTAGGCTCAGTGCAAGTTGTTTTACTCTGTCCTCCACCCTGAGCCAGCCCACTTTGGAGAAATGGGTAGGAGTGAGGTGTGATCAGGGGTGGAGGTCTAGAAGTAACCTGACTAGCTTGGTCTTTGATCTTTGGAGTTTAGATTTGAGGGTTTTGGAGGTGCTAGGTTACCAGGAGGTGCATGCGTAATCGAAAAAGGGTTGAACGAGAGTTCCCGCTAGAATCCTCATGGTGCTTTTGTTGACAAGAGAAGAGATTCTATAGAGAAATCTCGTTCGTTGGTTGACCTTTTTGATTACCTTGGTTGCCATTTTATCACAGGAAAGATTAGCCTCTAGAATGGAACCTAGGTAGGTGACCTTAGCTTTCCTGGTGATAACAATGTCACCCACTTTTATAGTGAAATCATTGACTTTCTTAAGGTTGATGTGGGACCCAAACAGGATGGATTCTGTTTTACCCAAGTGTATGGATAGCTTGTTGTCAGCGAGCCAGGTGAAAGTTCTACAGAATTCAGCACTGGGGATTTTCTCCACCTGTGACTTGTTCTTGTCCGATACCAGCAGGGCCGATTCATCCGCAAACAAGAACAATTCCCAGTCGCATGCAGATGACAAGTCGTTTATGTTTATTAGGAACAGTAAAGACCCTAATATACTGCCTTGGGGGACTCCACAGCTCACTGAGAGGGGGGGGGGGACACGGTGCCGTTCACCTCTACAACCTGTTCCCTCCCCTCCAAGTAAGATTGCATCCAGCTCGATGACGTTTTGCCAAATCCGATTTCTCTGAGCTTATCCAACAGTATAGCGTGGTTAACGGTGTCAAAGGCCTTCTGAAGGTCCAGCATGACCATGCCGCAGTATTTGCCCGCGTTCACCTCATATTTGATGTGGTCGGTCAGATAGAGAAGACATGTGTCAGTGGAGTGGTTAGTTCTGAAGCCGGATTGGAATTCGTACATGAGTTTAAGGGTGGCAAGGTACCCATCAACCTGTTCATAGACTATTTTTTCCATTACTTTGGAAATGGAACTGAGAATAGAAACAGGTCGGTAGTTGCCAGGTTCCAATTTGCTTCCTTTTTTAAAGAGGGGATTTACTCTTGCTATCTTAAAATCTTTTGGTACTTGGCCTTGTGAAATTGAGAGGTTTATTATGTTTGAGATGATTGGGGCAATGATGGCGGCAGAGTCCCTGAGAAATCTGGAGGGGATATTGTCAAGGTGGCCTTGTTTGGGTGGAGCGCGCTCAATTTTTTTAAGCACCTCATCAGCTGAGACCATTTCTAATTTGAAATTGTTGTTGAATACCCCTGGCTTTCTGTAGAAGGCTTTAATGTGTTCTACACCAAAGCGACCAGAGTGGTGGGACAGCTTGTTGACAAGAGTTGCGGCTATGCTGGTGAAAAAGGTGTTTAGTCTGCTTGCTACCTGCATTTTGTCTGTAATGAGGGAGTCACCCTCCTTGATGCTGATGTTGGTGAGTCTAATTTTAAGTTTCTGGCTGCAACCGGGAAGCTGGTTGTTGAGGATATTCCAGAGCTCACGTGGCTTATTTATGTTTTCCTCTATTTTGTCGCTAATGTATTTTTTTTTAAGGACTTAGTCAGGTTGGTTGTCTTATTTCTTAATTTATTGCTTTGTTTTTTGAGAGTTGAAAGGAGTGATTTGATGTTATTATTGGGTTGTATAGCTCGGTTGGTAGAGCGGCCGTGCCAGCAACTTGAGGGTTGCAGGTTCGATCCCCGCTTCCGCCATCCTAGTCACTGCCGTTGTGTCCTTGGGCAAGACACTTTACCCACCTGCTCCCAGTGCCACCCACACTGGTTTGAATGTAACTTAGATATTGGGTTTCACTATGTAAAGCGCTTTGAGTCACTTGAGAAAAAGCGCTATATAAATGTAATTCACTTCACTTCACTTGTTTATCTACTTCAGTTTTACACTTTTGGTATTCTGAGTATTTTCTGTCTCTGTCTTTTATGGCAGCTTATAGGTCCGGATTCGTCCATGGTTCAGAGCGGGCTTTGATCCTGTCTGTTCTCACGGGAGCCTTGTCATTTAGTATCTTTATGTTTAAATAACTGTCATATTGAGTACACGGAGAAGACCCAGGACACATTGGAAAGACTATGTCTCCCGGCTGGCCTGGGACGCTTCGGGATCCCCCGAGAAGACCTAGACGAAGTGGCTCGGGAGAGGGAAGTCTGGGCTTCTCTGCTTAGGCTGCTGCCCCCGCAACCAGACTTTGGATAAGCGGAAGAAAATGGATGGATTCAGTATGGCAGTTATACTGTCATATTAAGTACAACAACTAACTTGTGTCTTTGCAAACCTTGCACAATATATTGTTTCTAGTAAAACTCACAAAGATACATATGTCCAGGCATTATTAGCCATTTTGCATGTGTGGTTTGAGTTTGAGTTTGAGTTTGAGTTTATTTCGAACATGCAAGCATACAACATGATACATCACAATTTCCAGTTTCTCTTTTCAACATGTTCGAAAAGGAATAGGAAGAAGCAGAGCTTATTTAATCCTACCCCTTTACTTTACATAACAGTTGCTTAAACTTTTTGTTCACTTCCTGTTCACAATTTATTCACAATAAACTCCATAAGTAATCACAATAAAAATAAATAAATAAATAATAGTAATAATTGAATCATAATAATTGGTGAAGTAAGTCATATTTCATATGATGAGATAAGTAAGATTACTTTAAGAATGAATGAATGGATGGATGAAATAAATTGAGAATGTTTGTCATGGTTCTTCTTCTTTGTACTTTGTAAACACTTTAAGTTTGAAGAGTTTCTTGAAGTGGATCATATTAGTACATTGTTTGCTTGCTTTGTTTAATCCATTCCATAATTTAATTCCCAATAGACTTTTGCTTGTTAGGGTTCAATAAGTCAATATTAAAGTCACCACATAAGAAAATTATTCTTTGACCATTGTCCATGTAAGTAGCCTTGAGCCATTCTTCAAATGTTTCTATACTTGACTTAGGTGATCTATATACACAACTGATGAAAATGTTTTTGCTTTTTTCCTGACATATTTCAATGGTTATACATTCTAAGATATTATCTATAGCAAATGACATGTTTTTTACCACTTTGTAGTTCAGGTTCTTCATCACGTACACAGCTACTGCTCCTCCATTTTTGTTGGTTCTGTTGATGTAGTTTAGTTCATATCCTTCTAGATCAAAATCTATTCCTTTTTTATCATCAATCCATGTTTCTGTGACAGCAATCACTTTGAAGGGTTCATTGCTGTGTTCCAAAAAGTTCTTAATGTTGTTGTAGTTTGCATACAACCTTCTGCTATTAAAATGAATAATTTACCATTTGTTATCACATGTAATGTTGCTATTATATTGATCATCTGTATAATAAAAACAGTTATTACTGATGTGGGAGAAAACATTTGGATCTATATCATTTTCCAAATCCTGGTTTTTGTGATCTTTGATGCAGAAATTTTTTAGTTCCATATTTTCTTGTTCAACAATCTTTGATGTTGTTTCAATAATCTTTATAAGTGTAGGTGGATACAATCCTGAATCTAGGTCCTCTTGTTTAGTCGTCTCTTGGAACATAGTAGTGTCGATGCTGAATTTAGGTGCTTGTTTTCTGTCAGAGTCCATTATCATCGTTGTTGTGGAAGCTGTGTAAACTTTAAAACTTGTCCAGGTCCTTGCTGTCATGGACAACAAGTACTCTTGCTTCCGGACCTCCATTCAGCTTGATGTAGATTTCACAGTTGGCGCTCCAAGTTCCCTGGATTTTTTCCTGCTTTCTCAAGTCGTGTGCTTTCTTGGCGATTCCAGCATTACGTTTTGTGAGATGCTCATTCTTGTACACATTTTTTCCCTTCAACTTCTTTCCCTGTCTCAGCAATGCCATTTTAGATTTTCTGTACGATGGTACTGAGTGGTGTTGTTGTTTCTTCCGTTCAGTGGGATGCATGTTTCGATGGTATTAATGTCAATTTCAATTTATTTTGATTGCAGAAAGTTGACCACTTGCTGTTCTGCTGAGACCATATCCATTTCATCTGGTTCACCTTCATTATTCACAGCTTTCGCATAGGATCTTGGTTTAATTCGGTGCCCTGTCACGATGATATCATTCATTCGTTTGTCCTGATCCATTTCATCTATGATATTCCTCAGCATGTTGTTGTCTTCTTGAAGGATCTTCATTTGTTTGCTCATTTCCGTGGCTTCATTATTTCTGGTGTTGTTCTGAGTTTGCAGATTTTCTATATTTTGCTGCAGACTATTTAAATCTTGTTTGTGTTCTGTTGTTGCTTTTCTCAGCTCTTTTTTCATTTCTTTCATTTCTTCTTTCATTTCATTAATTTCTTCTTTCATTTCTTCTCTCCATTCTTTCAATTCTTCTTTCATTCCGTTAAATTCATGTAATAGGTTTTGTAGTATCCCTCCTTGATTCCCCTCATGTCCTGTATCCAGCCTCAAACCTTGTTCCCATTTGTGTTCTGTGTCAGCTGGCACCGAACGTTTCGGGATTTCAATCTTTCCTTTACCTTTTCGCATCGCGGCAGTCGCTGACGTCAGTGCCTCTTGTGTCTTAACTGCAGTTACTTCTTTAGCAACTTGCGGCACTTTTAACTTGTTTTTTCAACAATTTCATACCTTGCGCCGTTCAGAGATCAATTTCAGGTGTCAGCCGGTCAACTTATATCACTCTGCGACGTCGGAATCACTTTAAAACAGCTGTAAACTCGCCGTAGCTTTTGGTTGCTAAGCAACCGCTTTGAACTGCCAACTCGCCTTATTTCAGCGTATCAGTGCCTCTCAACTGATCAAAATCAGATCGAAGATGCCAGGTGACTCTCCTGAGGCTGTGATCGCAAATCAGTGGTCAAAATCTTCAGATTTAACAAAAACTCCGGTAGCAGAAGCGGAGCCTCTTTCTTTTCTTTTTTTTTTGTTTGTTTTGGTTCAGGAGTTATGTTTAAATAACTGTCAGATTGAGTGTGACAGGATACTGTCATAGTGAGTAAAACCCATATTTTGTATTTGCAAACCTTATAAAAACAACTAAATCTAGTAAAACTCCCATATATACAATATTACAGGCATTTTTAGACATAATGCATGTTTGGTTTTGGAGTTATGTTTATATAACTTTCATATTTACCAGCAGAGGATGTACTTCCTGCGGCAGCTGAGGAAACTTAAGGTGCCGACCGAGATGCTGGTGCAGTTTTACTCAGCCATCATCAAGTCCATCCTGACCTCCTCCATCACCGTGTGGTTCCCCGGCGCCACAGTCCAGGATGAGCATAGACTGCAGCGCATCGTACATGCTGTTGAGAAGGTGATTGGCTGCAAGCTCCCATCCCTCCAGGACTTGTTGTCCTACAGGACCAGGAGGCGTGTGGGTCGGATCACAGCTGACTCTTCTCACCCCTGGACACACACTATTCTCCCCACTCCCCTCAGGCAGGAGACTACGCTCCATCCAGACCCGCACCTCCCGCCACCTGAACAGTTTTTTCCCCTCGGCCATCAGGCACATGAACAATAACTCCTAACAGTAGCTCCTTGAAGTCCTTGAATTCCTTCTAAGTCTATAACAAGATCTGATAGCTCAGTTACAACTCTTTTTATTACCAAATATGTGTTATATGTGTTTTATGTTGCACGATTGCACCAAGAAAAATTCCTAGTTTGTGAACCCGTTCTCAAACAATAGCAATAAAACTATTCTGATTCGGATATTTAGTATGACAGTTGTACTGTCATATTGAATTAAAAAAACTAACTTGTGTCTTTGCAAACCTTACAAAAGACAATTTCTCTAGTAAAATAACAAAGATACATGTCTCCAGGCATTATTAGCCATTTTGCATGTGTTGTTTAGGAGTTATGTTTAAATAACTGTCATATTGAGTGTGACAGTGTACTGTCATAAAACCCAATTTTTGTATTTGCAAACTTGATTCTCATAAAACTCACATAGATACAATATTACAGGCAATTTTGGACATAATGCATGTTTTGTTTTTTGAGTTCTCTTTATATAACTTTCATATTTAGTATGACAGCTATACTGTTATATTGAGTAAAAAAACTAACTTGTGTCTGTCATAAAACCCAATTTTTGTATTTGCAAACCTTACAAAAACAACTGATTCTATTAAAACTAACATGGATTCAATATTACAGGCATTTTTAGACATTTTGCATGTTTGGTTTAGGAATTATTTTGGAATACATTTTTATTGGTTTGCGTGTCCCACTGATCCTAGGAGCTATGTTGTCCGAGGGCTTCTATGCCCCCCGGTAGGGTCCCCCAAGACAAACAGGTCCTAGGTGAGGGATCAGACAAAGAGCAGCTCAAAGACCTTTATGAAAAGTACAAATCGAAGACCTATAATATGTCTCGCCCGGACGCGGGTCACCGTAGCTCCCCTGTGGAGCCAGGCCCAGAGGTTGGGCACTATGGCGAGCAACTGGTGGCCGGGCCTGTCCACATGAGGCCCAGCCGGGCTCACCTTGAAGAGGCAACGTGGGTCCCCCCTCCAATGGGCTCACCCCTCTTGGGCTGGGTCATAGAGGTCGGGTGCAGGGTGAGCTGGGCGGCAGCCGAAAGCAGGGAACGTGGCGGTTTGATTATCGGCTACATAAGCTCGCTCTTGGGACGTGGAACGTCACCTCGCTGGGCGGGAAGGAGCCTGAGCTGGTGCGCGAGGTGGAGAAGTTCCGGCTACATATAGTTGGACTCACTTCGACGCACAGCAAGGGCTCTGGAACCTGTTCTCTCAAGAGTTGCTGGACTCTCTTCCAGTCTGGCGTTGCAAGCAATGAGAGGCTGGGTTGGCAATTGTTGTTGGCCCCCCGGCTCAAAGCCTGCACGTTGGACTTTGTAGACGAGATGGTAGCTTCCCTCCGCCTTCGGGTTGAGTGACGGCTCCTGACTGTTGTTTGTGTTTACGCACCAAACAGCAACTCAGAGTACCTTCTCTTTTTGGATTCCCTTGAGGGAGTACTGGAGAGTGCTCCCTCGGGTGATTCCCTTGTTCTGCTGGGGGACTTTATTGCACATGTTGGCAACGACAGGGAAATCTGTAGAGTCGTGATTGGGAAAAATGGCCACCCGGATCTGAACCCAAGTGGTGCTTTGTTATTGGACTTTTGTGCTCGTCACGGATTGTCCATAACAAACAATGTTCAAACATAAGGGTGTCCATATGTGCACTTGGCACCAGGACACCCTCGGCCGCAGTTCCATGATTGACTTTGTAGTTGTGTCATGGGATTTGCGGCCTCATGTTTTGGACACTTGGGTGAAGAGAGGGGCAGAGCTTTCTACAGATCACCACCTGGTGGTGAGCTGGCTCCGATGGTGGGGGAGGATGCCGGACAGACCTGGCAGGCCCAAACGCATTGTGAGAGTCTGCTGGGAACGCCTAGCAGAGTCTCCTGTCAGAGAGAGTTTCAATTTCCACCTCCGGAAGAACTTTGAACATGTCACGAGGGAGGTGCTGGACATTGAGTCTGAGTGGACCCTGTTCCGTGCCTCTCTTGTCGAGCCGGCTGATTGGAGCTGTGGCCGCAAGGTGTTTGGTGCCTGTCGTGGCAGTAATCCAAAAACCCGCTGGTGGCCACCAGCAGTGAGGGATGCCGTCAAGCTGAAGAAAGAGCCTATCGGGTCCTATTGGCTCCTGGGACTCCAGAAGCAGCGGGCATACCGACAGGCCAAGCGAGACCTCCTCAATCCCACCAACACGTCTTCCTATGAGGAAGCAGTGCCTGGGGATTTGTGGTGGGCTCTCCTATTTCTGGGGCTGAGGTTGCCAAGGTAGTTAAAAAGCTCCTCGGTGGCAAGGCCCCGGGGGTGGATGAGCTCCGTCCAGAGTTCCCTAAAGCCCCTGGATGCTGTGGGGCTGTCTTGGTTGACAAGACTCTGCAACATCGCATGGACATTGGGGGCGGTACCTCTGGGGTGGTGGTTCCTCTCTTTAAGAAGGGGAACCGGAGGGTAAGTTCCAACTATCATGGATAACACTCCTCAGCCTTCCCGGTAAGGTCTATTCATGTGTACTGGAGAGGAGGAACCTCGGATCCAGGACGAACAGTGTGGTTTTCGTCCTGGTCGTGGAACGGTAGACCAGCTCTATACTCTCAGCAGGGTCCTTGAGTGTGCATGGGAGTTTGCCCAACCAGTTTACATGTGCTTTGTGGACTTGGAGAAGACATTCGACCGTGCCCCCCCCTGGAAGTCCTGTGGGGAGTGTTTAGAGAGTATGGTGTCTCGGCATGTCTGATTGTGGCGGGTCGCTCCCTGTATGATCACTGTCAGAGCTTGGTCCACTTTGCTGGCAGTAAGTCGGACCCCTTTCCAGTGAGGGTTGGACTCCGCCAAGGCTGCCTTTTGTCACCGATTCTGTTCATAACTTTTATGGACAGAATTTCTAGGCGCAGTCATGGCGTTGAGGGGATCCAGTTTGGTGGCTGCAGGATTAGGTCTCTGCTTTTTGCAGATGATGTGGTCCTGATGGCTTCAACAGGCCAGGATCTTCAGTTCTCATTAGATCGGTTCGCGTGTTCGAGTGTGATGCGACTGGTATGAGAATCAGCACCTCCAAGTCTGAGTCCATGGTTCTCGCCCGAGAAAGGGAGGAGTGCCATCTCCAGGTTGGGGAGGAGATCTTGCCCCAAGTGGAGGAGTTCAAGTACCTATGAGTCTTGTTCACGAGTGGATCGTGAGATCCACAGGCGGCTCGGTGCGTCTTCAGTAATGAGGATGCTATATCGATCCGTTGTGGTGAAGAAGGAGCTGAGCCAGAAGGAAAAGCTCTCAATTTACCGGTCGATCTACGTTCCCATCCTCACCTATGGTCATGAGCTTTGGGTTTTGACGGGTACAAGCGGCCGAAATGAGTTTCCTCCGCCGGGTGGTGGGTCTCTCCCTTAGAAATAGGGTGAGAAGCTCTGTCATCCGGGAGGAACTCAGAGTAAAGCCGCTGCTCCTCCACATTGAGAGAAGCCTGATTAGGTGGTTCGGTTATCTGCTCAGGATGCCACCCGAACGCCTTCCTAGGGAGGTGTTTAGGGCAAGTCCGACCGGCAGGAGGCCACGGGGCAGACCTAGGACACATTGGAAAGACTATGTCTCCCGACTGGCCTTGGAACGCCTCAGGATGCTCCGGAGAAGAGCTGGACGAAGTGGCTGGGGAGAGGGAAGTCTGGGCTTCTCTGCTTAGGCTGCTGCCCCCGCAACCCGGCCTCTGATAAGCGGAAGAAAATGGATAGATTTAGTATAACAGTTAAACTGTCATGTTGAGTACAAAAACTAACTTTTGTCTTTCCAAACCTTACACAATATATTGTTTCTAGTAAAACTCACAAAGATACATATCTCCAGGCATTATTAGCCATTTTGTATTTAGGAGTTATGTTTAAATAACTGTCAGATTTAGTGTGACAGTATACTGTCAAGGTGAGTAAAACCCATGTTTTGTATTTGCAAACCTTACAAAAACAACTGATTCTAGTTAAACTCACATGGATACAATTTTACAGGCATTTTTAGAAATAATGCATGTTTGGTTTTGGAGCTATGTTTATATAACTTTTCATATTTAGTATGACAGTTATACTGTCATAGTGAATAAAAAAAAACCTAACTTGTGTCTTTGCAAACCCTACAAAAGATCATTTTTGTAGTAAAACTAACAAAAATACATTTCTCCAGGCATTAT
The DNA here is from genome assembly GCF_033978785.1 of Entelurus aequoreus. Taxonomy (NCBI): domain Eukaryota; kingdom Metazoa; phylum Chordata; class Actinopteri; order Syngnathiformes; family Syngnathidae; genus Entelurus; species Entelurus aequoreus. The sequence goes on from NC_084743.1 coordinate 39,040,912, forward strand.
TAGCCATTTTGCATGTGTTGTTTAGGAGTTATGTTTAAATAACTGTCATATTGAGTGTGACAGTATACTGTCATAAAACCCAATTTTTTTTATTTGCAAACCTGATTCTAGTAAAACTCACATATATACAATATTACAGGCAATTTTGGACATAATGCACGTTTGGTTTTGGAGTTATGTTTATATAACTTTAATATATAGTATGACAGCTATACTGTTATAATGAGTAAAAAAACTAACTTGTGTCCGTAATAAAACCTAATTTTTGTATTTGCAAACCTTACAAAAACAACTGATTCTGGTAAAACTCACATGGATTCAATATTACAGGCATTTTTAGACATTTTGCATGTTTGGTTTAGGAGTTGTGTTTGAATACATTTTTATTGCTTTTTTCGCATTATCTAAATAAAAAAATACTTTTTGTGTTTGCAGCCTTAAAAAAGCATATGTTTTGAGTAAAACTCACAAGAATGCATTATTTCAGGCATTGTTAGTCATTTTTCATGTGTAGTTTAAAAGCTAGGTTTAAATAACCAAATTTTTGTCTTTGCAAACCTTACAAAAAAATGTTTCTAGTAACATTCACAAAGATACATTTCTTCACACATTATTAGACATGTTTCATGTGTGTTTAGGAGTTATAATAAATAACTGTAATATTGAGTGTGGCAGTTATACTGTCATTATGTGTAAAACCACATTTTTAAATTTGCAAACCTTACAAAAACAACTGATCTAGTAAAACTCACATAGTTTCAATATTACAGGCATTTTTAGAAATGTTACATGTTTGGTTTAGGAATAATGTTGGAATAAATTTGTATTGCTTTTTTCGCATTATCTCAGGATTTTAAGAACATTACGTCATATTGAGTAAAAAAATAATTTTTGGGTTGCAAGCCTTACAAAAACAACTGATTCTAGTAAAAGTCACATAGATTCAATATTACAGGCATTTCTAGACATTTTACATGTGTATTTAAGAGTTATGTTTAAATAACTGTCATATTGAGTGTGGCAGTTATACTGTCTCATTAAGTAAAAAAAACTAAATTGTGTCTTTGCAAACCTTACAAAAGAAAATGTTTCTAGTAACATACACAAAGATACATTTCTTCACACATTATTAGACATGTTTCATGTGTGGCTAGGAGTTATAATTACATAACTGTCATATTGAGTGTCGCAGTTATACTGTCATTATGTGTAAAACCTAATTTTTATATTTGCAAACCTTACAAAAACATCTGATTCTAGTAAAATTCACATATATTTAATATTACAGGCATTTTTAGACATTTTACATGTTTGGTTTAGGAGTTGTGATTGAATACATTTGTATTGCTTTTTTCGCATTATCTCAGGATTCTAAGAACATTACTTTTATATTGAGTAAAAAACTGCTTTTTGTTTTTGCAAACCTATCAAACTCATATATAAACAATATAACAGGCATTTTTAGACATGACACATGTTTGGTTTTGGAGTTATGTTTATATAACTTTCATATTTAGTATGACTGTTATACTGTCATATTGAATTTAAAAAAAATAGCTTGTGTCTTTGCAAACTTTACAAAAGATAATTTTTCTAGTAAAACTAACAAAGATACATGTCTCCAGGCATTATTAGCCAAATAACATGTTTGGTTTAGGACTTATGATGGAATACATTTGTATTGCTTTTTTCGCACTATCTCAGGATTTTAAGAACATAACTGTCATATTGAGTAAAAAACTACTTTTTGTGTTTGCAAGCCTTAAAAAAGCATATGTTTCGAGTAAACCTCACAAGAATTCTTTATTTCAGGCATTGTTAGTTATTTTTATGTATAGTTTAAGAGTTATGTTTAAATAACTGTCATATTGAGTGTGGCAGTTATACTGTCTCATTAAGTAAAAAAAACAAACTTGTGTCTTTGCAAACCTTACAAAAGAAAATGTTTCTAGTAACATTCACAAGGATACATTTCTTCACACATTATTAGACATGTTTCATGTGTGGTTAGGAGTTATAATTACATAACTGTCATATTGAGTGTGGCAGTTATACTGTCATTATGTGTAAAACCTAATTTTTAAATTTGAAAACCTTACAAAAACATCTGATTCTAGTAAAATTCACATAGATTTAATATTACAGGCATTTTTAGACATTTTACATGTTTGGTTTAGGAGTTGTAATTGAATACATTTTTATTGCTTTTTTAGCATTATCTCAGGATTCTAATAACATTACTTTTATATTGAGTAAAAAAATGCTTTTTGTTTTTGCAAAACTATCAAACTCATATATAAACAATATAACAGGCATTTTTAGACATAACACATGTTTGGTTTTGGAGTTATGTTTATATAACTCTCATATTTAGTATGACTGTTATACTGTCATATTGAATTAAAAAAAATAGCTTGTGTGTTTGCAATCTTTACAAAAGATAATTTTTCTAGTAAAACTAACAAAGCATTATTAGCCAAATAACATGTTTGGTTTAGGATTTATGATGGAATACATTTTTATTGCTTTTTTTGCATTATCTCAGGATTTTAAGAACATAACTGTCATTTAAGTAAAAAACTACTTTTTGTGTTTAATAAATGTAAAAAAGCATATGTTTCGAGTAAAATTCCCAAGGATGCAATATTTCAGGCATTATTAGCCATTTTCCATGTTTAGTTTAGGAGTTATGTTTAAATAACTGTCATATTGAGTAAAACCTAATTTTTGTATTCGCAAACCTTACAAAAAAAACGGATACTAGTAAAACCACATGGATTCAATATTAAAGGCATTTTTAGACATTTTGCATGTTTGGTTTAGGAATTATGATGGAATACATTTGTATTGCTTTTTTCGCATTATCTCAGGATTCTAATTACATTATTTTTATATTGAGAAAAAAACTAATTTTTGTTTTCGCAAACCTTACAAACTCACATAGGTACAATATTACAGGCATTTTTAGACATGATGCATGTTTGTATTGGAGTTATGTTTATATTACTTTCATTTTTAATATGACTGTTATACTGTCATATTGAATAGAAAAAAAACTAGCTTGTGTCTTTGCAAACTTTACAAAATATAATTTTTCTAGTAAAACTAACAAAGATACTTGTCTCCAGGCATAATTATCCATTTTGCATGTGTTTTTTAGTAGTTATGTTTAAATACATTTGTATTGCTTTTTTTGCATTATCTCAGGATTCTAAGAACTTTACAGTCATATTGAGTAAAAATCAACTTTTTGATTTTGCAAGATTTAAAAAAGCATATGTTTCGAGTAAAACTCCCAAGGATGCATTATTTCAGGCATTGTTAGCCATTTTTCATGTGTGGTTTAGGAGTTATGTTTAAATAACTGTCATATTGGGTGCGCCAGTACTGTCATAGTGATTATTCAATATTAAAGGCATTTTTAGACATTTTGCATGTTTGGTTTAGGAATTATGATGGAATACAATTTTATTGCTTTTTTCGCATTATCTCAGGATTTTAAGAACATTACTGTCATATTGAGTAAAAAAAACTAACTGTGTCTTTGTCTGTGTCCTTACAAAAGAAAATGTTTCTAGTAACACTCACAAAGATACATTTTTTCCTGTGTGGTTAGGAGATATAATTAAATAACTGTCATCTTGAGTGTTACAGTTATAATGTCATTATGTGTAAAACCTAATTTTTGTAATTGCAAACTTTACAAAAACAAGTAAATCTAGTAAAACTCACATGGATTATTGAAACCATCATTAAACATCATTAAAGGAATTTTTAAACATTTTGCATGTTTGATTTAGTAATTATGATGAAATACAATTGTATTGCTTTTGTCGCATTATCTCAGGATTCTAAGAAAATTACTTTCATATTGAGTAAAAAACAACTTTTTGTTTTTGCAAACCTTACAAACTCACATAGATACAATATTACAGGCATTTTTAGTTATGTTAGTTATGTTATGTTATGTTACAAAAGAAAATGTTTCTAGTAACATTTACAAAGATACATTTTTTACGCATTATTAGACATGTTTCCTGTGTGGTTAGGAGTTATAATTAAATAACTGTCATATTGAGTGTTACAGTTATAATGTCATTATGTGTAAAACCAAATTTTTGTATTTGCAAACCTTACAAAAACAATTGATTCTAGTAAAACTTACATACATTCATATTACAGGCACTTTTAGACATTTTACATGTTTGGTTTAAAAGTTGTGTTTGAATACATTTTTTAATTGCTTTTTTCGATTATCTCAGGATTCTAAAAACTTTACTTTCATATTGAGTAAAAACAACTTTTTGTGTTGCAAGCCTTAAAAAAAGCAATGTTTCGAGTTATTTTAGGCTTTATTAGCCATTTTTATGTGTAGTTTAGGAGTTATGTTTAAATAAGTCATATTGAGTGTGACACTGTCATTGTGAGTAAAACCTAACTTTTGTATTTGCAAACCTTACAAAAACAACCGATTCTAGTAAAACTCACATTGATACAAAATTACAGGCATGTTTAGACATCTGGCATGTTTGGTTTTGGAGTTATGTTTATATAACCTGCTTTCTGAGTCGCCACCTTTGTGGTTTGCGTGTCCTACTGATCCTAGGAGCTATGTTGTCCCCCTGGTAGGGTCCCCCAAGACAAACATGTCCTAGGTGAAGGATCAGACAAAGAGCAGCTCAAAGACCTTTTTGAAAAGTACAAATCGAGGACCTAGATTTTTTCTCGCCATGACGCAGGTGACCGTGGCTCTCCTGTGGAGCCAGGCCCAGAGAAGGGGCATGATGGCGAGCGTCTGGTGCCCATGGGGCCCAGCTCGAAGAGGCAACGTGGGTCCCCCCTCCAATGGGCTAACCACTCATTGGCTGGGTCTTAGAGGGTGCAGTGTGAGCTGGGCGGCAGCCGAAGGCAGGGCACTTGGTGGTCCGATTATCGGCTACATAAGCTCTCTCTTAGGACGTGGAACGTCACCTCGCAGGGAGGGAAAGAGCCTGAGCTGGTGCACGAGGTGGAGAGGTTCCCGACTAGATAAAGTTGGACTCACTTCGACGCACAGCAAGGGCTCTGGAACCTGTTCTCTCAAGAGGGGTTGGACTCTCTTCCACTCTGGCGTTGCAAGTAATGTGAGGCTGCCTTGGCAATTCTTGTTGCCCCCCGGCTCAAAGCCTGCACGTTGGACTTTAACCCAGTAGACGAGATGGTAGCTTCCCTCCGCTTTCGGGTTGGGTGACGGGTCCTGACTGTTGTTGGTGTTTACCCACCAAACAGCAGCTCAGAGTACCCACTCTTTTTGGATTCCCTTGAGGGAGTACTGGAGATTGCTCCCTCGGGTGATTCCCTTGTTCTGTTTGGGGACTTCAACGCTCATGTTGGCAACGACAGTGAAACCTGGAGAGTCGTGATTGGGAAAAATGGCCACCCGGATCTGAACCCAAGCGGTGCTTTGTTATTGAACTTTTGTGCTCGTCACGGATTGTCCATAACAAACACAATGTTCAAACATAAGGGTGTCCATATGTGCACTTGGCACCAGGACACCCTCGGCCGCAGTTCCATGATTGACTTTGTAGTTGTGTCATGGGATTTGCGGCCTCATGTTTTGGACACTCGGGTGAAGAGAGGGGCGAACTTTCTACCGATCACCACCTGGTGAGCTGGCTCCGATGGTGAGGGAGGATGCCGGACAGACCTGGCAGGCCCAAACGCATTGTGAGAGTCTTTTGGGAACGCCTAGCAGAGTCTCCTGTCGGAGAGAGTTTCTTTTTCCACCTCCGGAAGAACTTTGAACATGTCACAAAGGAGGTGCTGGACATTGAGTCTGAATGGACCATTTTCCGTGCCTCTCTTGTCGAACCGGCTGATTGGAGCTGTGGCCGCAAAGTGTTTTGTGCCTGTCGTGGCGGTAATCCTAGAACCCGCTGGTGGCCACCAGCAGTGCGGGATGCCGTCAAGCTGAAGAAAGAGCTTATCGGGTCCTTTTGGCTCATGGGACTCCAGAGGCAGCGGGCATACCGACAGGCCAAGCGAGACCTCCTCAATCCCACCAACATGTCTTCCTATGAGGAAGCAGTGCCTGGGGAATTTGTGGTGGGCTCTCCTATTTCTGGGGCTGAGGTTGCCAAGGTAGTTAAAAAGCTCCTCGGAGGCAAGGCCCCGGGGGTTGATGAGCTCCGTTCGGAGTTCCTTAAGGCTCTGGATGCTGTGGGGCTGTTTTAGTTGACAAGACTCTGCAACATCGCGTGGACATCAGGGGCGGTGCCTCTGGATTGGCAGACCGGGGTGGTGGTTCCTCTCTTTAAGAAGGGGGACCGGAGGGTGTGTTCCAACTATCGTAGATGACACTCCTCAGACTTCCCGGTAAGGTCTATTCATGTGTACTGGAGAGGATGAACCTCGAATCCATGACGAACAGTGTGGTTTTCGTCCTGGTCGTGGAACGGTAGACCAGCTCTTTACTCTCGGCAGGGTCCTTGAGTGTTCATGGGAGTTTGCCCAACCAGTCTACATGTGCTTTGTGGACTTGGAGAAGACATTCGACCGTGGCCCCCCCCCCCCCCCCGGTAAATCCTGTGGGGAGTGCTCAGAGAGTATGGGGTATCGGCATGTCTGATTGTGGCGGGTGTCTCCCTGTATGATCAGTGTCAGAGCTTGGTCCGCATTGCCGGCAGTATGTCGGACCCCTTTCCAGTGTGGGTGCCCTTTGTCACCGATTCTGTTCATAACTTTTATGGACAGAATTTCTAGGCGCAGTCATGGCGTTGAGGATCCCCTCAACGCCATGACTGCGCCTGGTTTGGTGGCTGCAGGATTAGGTCTCTGCTTTTTGCAGATGATGTGGTCCTGATGGCTTCAACTGGCCAGGATCTTCAGCTCTCATTGGATCGGTTCGCAGCCGAGTGTGAAGCGACTGGGATGAGAATCAGCACCTCCAAGTCCGAGTCCATGGTTCTCGCCCGGGAAAGGGTGGAGTGCCATCACCAGGTTGGGAAAGAGATATTGCCCCAAGTGAAGGAGTTCAAGTACCTAGGAGTCTTGTTCATGAGTGAGGATAGAGTGGATCGTGAGATCCACAGGCGGTTCGGTGCGGCGTCTTCAGTAATGAGGACGTTATATCGATCCGTTGTGATGAAGAAGGAGCTGAGCCAGAAGGAAAAGCTCTCAATTTACCGGTCGATCTACGTTCCCTTCCTCACCTATGGTCATGAGCTGTGGGTTATGACCGAAAGGACAAGGTCACGGGTACAAGCGGCCGAAATGAGTTTCCTCTGCCGGGTGGTGGGTCTCTCCCTTAGAGCTAGGGTGAGAAGCTCTGTCATCCGGGAGGAACTCAGAGTAAAGCCGCTGCTCCTCCACATTGAGAGGAGCCAGATGAGATGGTTCGGACATCTGCTCAGGATGCCACCCGAACGCCTCCCTAGGGAGGTGTTCAGGGCAAGTCCAACCGGCAGGAGGCCATGGGGAAGACCTAGGACACATTGGAAAGACTATGTCTCCCGGCTGGCCTGGGAACGCCTCGGGATCCCCCGAGAAGAGCTGGACGAAGTGGCTGGGGAGAGGGAAGTCTGGGCTTCTCTGCTTAGGCTGCTGCCCCCGCAACCCGACCTCGGATAAGCGGAAGAAAATGGATGGATTTAGTATGACAGTTATACTGTCATATTGAGTGTGACAGTATACTGTCATAAAACCCAATTTTTGTATTTGCAAACCTGATTCTAGTAAAACTCACATATATATAATATTACAGGCAATTTTGGACATAATGCACGTTTGGTTTTGGAGTTATGTTTATATAACTTTAATATATAGTATGACAGCTATACTGTTATAATGAGTAAAAAAACTAACTTGTGTCCGTCATGAAACCCAATTGTTGTATTTGCAAACCTTACAAAAACAACTGATCCACATGGATTCAATATTACAGGCATTTTTAGACATTTTGCATGTTTGGTTTAGGAATTATGTTGGAATACATTTGTATTGCTTTTTTCGCATTATCTCAGGATTTTAAGAACATTACTGTCATATTGAGTCAAAAAAAACTTTTTGTTTGCAAGCCCAAAAAAGCAATGTTTCGAGTTATTTTAGGCATTATTAGACATTTGTATGTGTAGTTTAGGAGTTATGTTTAAATAACTGTCATATTGAGTGTGACACTGTCATAGTGAGTAAAACCTAACTTTTGTATTTGCAAACCTTACAAAAACAACTGATTCTAGTAAAACTCACATTGATACAAAATTACAGGCATGTTTAGACATCTGGCATGTTTGGTTTTGGAGTTATGTTTATATAACCTGCTTTCTGAGTCGCCACCTTTGTGGTTTGCGTGTCCTACTGATCCTAGGAGCTATGTTGTCCGGGGGCTTCTATGCCCCCTGGTAGGGTCCCCCAAGACAAACAGGTCCTAGGTGAGGGATCAGACAAAGAGCAGCTCAAAGACCTTTATGAAAAGTACAAATCGAGGACCTAGATTTTTTCATGCCCGGACGCGGGTCACCGTGGCTCCCCTGTGGAGCCAGGCCCAGAGTTGGGGCACGATGGCGAGCGACTGGTGCCCATGGGGCCCCTCCAATGGGCTAACCACTCATTGGCTGGGTTATAGAGGGTGCAGTGTGAGCTGGGCGGCAGCCGATGGCAGGGCACTTGGTGGTCCGATTATCGGCAACATAAGCTCTCTCTTAGGACGTGGAACGTCACCTCGCAGGGAGGGAAGGAGCCTGAGCTGGTGCGCGAGGTGGAGAAGTTCCCGGCTAGATAAAGTTGGACTCACTTCGACGCACAGCAAGGGCTCTGGAACCTGTTCTCTCAAGAGGGGTTGGACTCTCTTCCACTCTGGCGTTGCAAGTAATGAGAGGCTGCCTTGGCAATTCTTGTTGCCCCCCGGCTCAAAGCCTGCACGTTGGACTTTAACCCAGTAGACGAGATGGTAGCTTCCCTCCGCTTTCGGGTTGGGTGACGGGTCCTGACTGTTGTTGGTGTTTACCCACCAAACAGCAGCTCAGAGTACCCACTCTTTTTGGATTCCCTTGAGGGAGTACTGGAGATTGCTCCCTCGGGTGATTCCCTTGTTCTGCTTGGGGACTTCAACGCTCATGTTGGCAACGACAGTGAAACCTGGAGAGTCGTGATTGGGAAAAATGGCCACCCGGATCTGAACCCAAGCGGTGTTTTGTTATTGAACTTTTGTGCTCGTCATGGATTGTCCATAACAAACACAATGTTCAAACATAAGGGTGTCCATATGTGCACTTGGCACCAGGACACCCTCGGTCGCAGTTCCATGATTGACTTTGTAGTTGTGTCATGGGATTTGTGGCCTCATGTTTTGGACACTCGGGTGAAGAGAGGGGCGAGCTTTCTACCAATCACCACCTGGTTAGCTGGCTCCGATGGTGGGGGAGGATGCCGGACAGACCTGGCAGGCCCAAACACATTGTGAGAGTCTTTTGGGAACGCCTAGCAGAGTCTCCTGTCGGAGAGAGTTTCTTTTTCCACCTCCGGAAGAACTTTGAACATGTCACAAAGGAGGTGCTGGACATTGAGTCTGAATGGACCATTTTCCGTGCCTCTCTTGTCGAACCGGCTGATTGGAGCTGTGGCCGCAAAGTGTTTGGTGCCTGTCGTGGCGGTAATCCTAGAACCCGCTGGTGGCCACCAGCAGTGCGGGATGCCGTCAAGCTGAAGAAAGAGCTTATCGGGTCCTTTTGGCTCATGGGACTCCAGAGGCAGCGGGCAAACCGACAGGCCAAGCGAAATCTCCTCAATCCCACCAACACGTCTTCCTATGAGGAAGCAGTGCCTGGGGAATCTGTGGTGGGCTCTCCTATTTCTGGGGCTGAGGTTGCCAAGGTAGTTAAAAAGCTCCTCGGTGGCAAGGCGGGTGGATGAGCGGCAGGAGGCCACAGGGAAGACCCAGGACACATTGGGAAGACTATGTCTCCCGGCTGTCCTGGGAACGCCTCGGGATCCCCCGAGAAGAGCTGGACAGAGGGAAGTTTGGTCTTCTCTGCTTAGGCTGCAGCCCCCGCAACCCGAACATAACCCGACCATAAGCGGAAGAAAATGGATGGATTTAGTATGACAGTTATACTGTCATTGTAGATTAACTACGGTCAAATTATTGGACAGGACGTCGAAATGTGTAATAAAGTTGAACTTTATATAAGAAAAAAATGGGGATACAAACGGTACAAAACGATCCTTATATGTTGTTATCTGTCATTCATTCATCACCCGTAGGCTCGTAATTCTCATCCCAACAACCACAATGCACCTGCTCCCGCTCTTTCTAACATCCGGTTTGCCGCAATGCATTGTAGAACATGCAGTCTTTTAGTTTACCCTTTGTTAGGCTATTGAGTAGAAACAACTCAATTCAATGTCAGTGTTTCTCAAATAATCAATATCAAATACATGTATAATTCAAATCAATTCCCTTTTAACTCTTTTAGCTGTAAATATTAATAGATCAATTTATCAGCAATTAAATCAAACATGCAAATTAGGAATGATCATTACACATGAACTATATAACCCATAAGTTACAACATCCTCCCCCCATGAACTACGTTCATCTAAATCTCAAGACAGTACAGTAACTGAATAGGTCTTCTTAGCAAAGTCCCTGAGGGAGTGTGGACTATGCACGACCTGACAAGTCCATCTCGGCCGGTAAACATTTCTGTGATTCTTCCCAGTTTCCAGGTTTGTCTGGGGGTGTTGTCCTCTCCAATGAGTACAACGTCACCCACTTTCAGTGGGGTGGGTGTCGGTGTGTCACATCGGTGTGCTGACTTCAAGTCCAGTAGGTAATCCTTACGCCAGGCGTTCCAGAAGCTGGTTGTGAGTCTACGTCTGTACTTCCATCTTGAAAAACTCGTCAGCAGTTAGTTCTCCTTTTTTCTTTGGTTTTGTTTGAGCATTGGCTATGAATCTCTTTATCCAGGCTGTCACTCTGAGAACTCTCTTCAGCTTGCTGTATCTTTCCAGTTCTAACACCGGTTCAGTGGGGTCTGTGTCATTTGCAGCGAGCTGCACAGTGATCTGTTGGCTGGTCCTTAGTTCTGCATTCACCTTGTCTGGAACATTGTCATTTTCAGTCTCCTCTGACTGATCAGTTGATGTCAGAACGCTGGGCCCGTTCCACCATAGGTGGTTCTGTATCAGCCCTTCAACACTTTGTCCTCTTGTGGGGAGGTCAACTGGATTTATCTTCCCTGGGATGTGTTACCATCTCTCAGGGTTGGTCAGTGACTGGATCTCGGTCACTCTGTTTGCAACAAACTGTTTCCACTTCTGAGCTGAGCTGCAAATCCAATGCAGTGTAATCATAGAGTCTGTCCACATTCTTATCTGATTTGGTTCCAATTTTAGAGTCATCATCAAGTTGTTGGCTGGTCTCGCTCCAATCACAGCTCCCATTAGCTCCAGGCGTGGCAGTGTCATTTTCTTGAGAGGAGCCACCCTGGATTTGGAAACGACTAGGCTCATTATAGGTTCTCCATCTGGCGATTCACCTTGTAGGTAGGCTGCAGCACTGTAGGCTCTTTCACTTGCGTCGCAGAACACATGTAGTGTTAGGGCATGTTTATTTTCTGGCTGCATGTCTGTTCGATACCACCTTGGTATGGCGAGCTGGTGTAGCTGGGGCAGTTCTGAACACCACTGTTGCCATTCTTGAGTCAGGTCAGGTGGTAGCTCTTCGTCCCAGGAGAGTCCTCTCTCCCACATTTCTTGAAACATGCACTTGATTCTGACTGTGAAAGGTGTCCGGAACCCGAGTGGGTCATAGACGCGTGCAGCTGACTGTAGAACATTTCTCTTTGTGTTCTTCTTTTCTTTTAAGATGCTCAATAGCGGTCTGAGGTCAAAGGTGAAGTCATCTGGTTTTGGTCTCCACACTAGGCCCAACACCTTGAGCACAGCTCCGTGTGTCTCCGATGCCTGTGTGTGGTCTGTTGTGCCCTCCTTCCATTTCTTCTCCAGCTCATGAGAGTTGGTCATCCACTTGCAGAGGTCCATGCCTGCGGTTGACAGCATTTGGGTTGCAGTTGCTGTCACATGGTAGGCCTCTTCAACACTGTGTGCGCTTGCAATGAAATCATCGACGTAAAGTGACTCTTAGTGTCTCTACAACCTGTGGTTGTTTTGTTTCATATTGTTTCAGGTGTTTTCTGATTGTAGCTGCGAGTAGGAATGGACTCGGGGAGGCCCCAAACACCACTCTGGTCATCCGCAGAACACGCAGCTCTCCATTCTCTTCTCCGCTTGGTGGGCCTGTGAGCCACAGAAATCTCACTGCATCTCTGTCTTTCTCCACTATGGAGATCTGCAAGAAAGCCTTTTTTATGTCTGACATGAAAGCAATTTCATTTTTTCTGAATTTAATGAGGACACTGAGGAGATCTGGATTCAGGTTTGGTCCTGTGAGCAGACAGTCATTGAGGGATGGACTGCCATCTTCATGAGACGACGCATCAAACACCACTCTTAGCTTTGTGGTCACTTTGTCTTCTCTGAGTACTGCGTGGTGAGGTAAGTAGTATTTCACGTTGTCTGTACTTGCATTGTCTTTTGTCACATCCTCTGCAATGTTCTGCTGTAAATAGTCCTCCACTAGGGATTATGTTTGATAAGGAATTATCGAGTTCGAGCCTATTATCGAATCCTCTTATCGAACCGATTCCTTATCGATTCTCTTATCGAGTCCAGATAGGTTGTTGTATATGGGAAAAAAACACAATATTTGGTTTAACAAAAGCTCACTTTTATTATATAAGAAAAAAATAAAATCTAATAAATAAATAAATATTGACTGTTACCCACCTAAAAAAATAAAATAAAATAAATAAATATTGACTGTTGTTACCCAAAGTATATTAAGTGGGATTTTTTCAGAAAAACCAATATATACAGTAACACAAAAACAACCTGTCTCTGTGATCACTATAGGTGTATAAATAATAATATAGTGTTAAATAAAATCAGTCCCTTGGGCACAATACTGAAAATAATACAGCTCTCCAAAAAGTGCACTTCTGCTGCTATTTGACATAACTGTTTGTTATGATGCTTTGACATTTTTGCACTTTATTTCTTTATTGAAAGAAAATTCTATGAAGAGAAAAGTTGTTTGCAAATGTGGTTACAATGCTAAAAAATGAAAAGTTAAAGCTAAAAAAAGAAATACACTTTATTGAGTTAACATTATTTCTTTATGGGGGAAAAATGTTATGAGCTAGAGAATATAACAACTACACTACCCAGCATGCAACGGGAGTTACGAGCATGCGCGGTAGCCCCGAAAAGTGTTGCATGTTGCCACGCTGTGAAAGTAAACGTCAAGAACTCAGCCAACACGCCTCGTCTGCATTATTTATAATTAGACAAACAACACATCTACAGTGTGATTTTGTTTTGTTTACAAGGAAAGAAAAACAAAAGTTAAAAAAGGGAGATGTCATATGTATGTGCTGCGGTTGTTTTAAGAACGTTGCGACAGCTGCCGTAAAGGAGGTGTGTTGCTAGCCTTGTTGCTATGTTTCCGGTTGGTGGTAAAAGTGTTCGTCATGTGTTTTACCCTGCTAAAATCTCTCAGTAAAGTTATTCATTGGATTATACCTTTTGTTTTGAACTTTATTACACCTTGGAGCGCTTTTTCCCGTCCATTTTTTTCCTGCTTTCGCTATCTGAGCCTAATGACTGAGCTACATGACTGATTTCTTGTGATGTCACACGGAGCATTTCTGGTCGGGACGAGATTCGTTCCGAGGGATTCGCATAAAGAACCAACTCTTTTCTAGTGGTCTCGATAACGGGTACTGGTTCTCAAAAAGGGATTCGAGTCAGAGGACTCGGTTCTTTTCTTATCGAACAACCGAGAAAACCGGTTTCGAGTATCATCCCTATCCTCCACTACTTCATTGTATCTGCTGTAGAATGTAACATCCTTCTTCAGTCTTTTCTTCAGACCTTCAAATCGTTTTTTAGCAACTCTGTAGTTGTCTTGGAGCGCTGCTTTGTCTGGTTTCCATGGCAACTCCACGTGCTATCGTCCATCTTTGAAAGTTGTTGTTCTCTCAAATATCTGCATAGCTTCTTCTTCTGCTGGGTTCTGTGTGTTTTCACTTGTGATGCCCAGAGACTCAATTTCCCAGAATGCACTTAGTTGCTTGGAGACAAGTGTGTCCTCTTCAAGTGAAATGAACATGCAGGTTGCCTCAGCGACACTTGACATGCACACTGCTCCCTGCACAGACCATCCAAATGTGCTCTCTAGTGCAACTAATGTCTCTGTCAGTCGCTCCACTCTTCCTGAGACAATTTGCCAATAGTAGTCTGCTCCTATCAGGACAGATAGCTCAGGACCATCATCATTATCTGGGAAGTCTGCTAGTTGTAGTCCCTTTTTCTTGAGCTCATGTTGAATCTGGTCACCGGGAACTTTCATCACAGCTGAGCACACCTGAGGTGTTTCTAAGGCTTCAATTTCAATTCTTTGCTGGTTGTCCCAGACATTCTCCAATTTGACTTTCACTGTGTTGCGTTGTGACATTGTGGGGACAGAGGAGCCAAATGTGTGAAGAGTGAGTGTCTCTTGTCTTATTACTGGTAAGTTCAGGCTCTTCACAAGGTTTTCATGGATGAAGCTTCTCTGACTCCCTCCATCGAGTAAACAGCGAGCCATTTTTCTGCCTAATGGGTCTCCTACCCATGCCTTAGCAGTTTGTAGCAGCACAGTGTTCTGTCCATCTTGTTTAATCTTCGCTGACTGAGGAATGACTGAGGAAACAACAGCCTCTTCTTTAACATTGGGGGGCTGCACCTCACTTTTCTCACCGGTGCACACAGCAATGTGATGCCTCCTTCCACATTTTTCACATGCTGCATCCTTCACTTTGCATGTTTTTGCAATGTGTTTCTGTCCCAGACACACAAAACATCTTCCCATTTTCTTGATCTTTTCTTTGCGTTGAGGAATGCTGTTAGTAGGGCAATGCTCAGATTTGTGTTCTGCACTGTCACAGAATATACAGTTGTGTGCCTTCTGGCTGACTGTGTGCAGTGCAGCAGCAGATTGCATGCTGGGTCTGTTCATTTTTGTGCCATTGGATGAGCATAACTGCTTCCATGGCTTACTTTCTGGTTTGTGTTCTTGTTGGGTGTATGACGTTGTCATTTGCAGTGCTCTTTCCCTGCTCTGAACCTCCTTCTGTAGGAATTTGACTATTTCATCAACCTTCCATTCATCATCATCTCCCCTCTGACGGCTATATTCAAGAGCTATGTCATCTGGAATCATCTTCATTAAAATTGGGCATAGTAGGCTTCCATAAGTGTCTGACACTACACCCAGTGACTCCAAGCTCCTAATTTGAATTTCACATTCATCATATAGCTGCCTTAATGCATGCACATCAGAGGATTTCTTCACAGGAGTTAGATTCAGCAGCCTTGACATGTGAGCACTGATCACCAGATCTTTCCTTCCAAATCTGCTTTTCAATAGCTGTTCCTGTGAGGTACGTTTTCAGGTAGGTAAACTTCTCACGTTTGCACAATGCATCATGCGTGTGAATAGCAGTCTCATACTGGCTCCAAAACTCCTGCCATTTACTGACATCGCCATTGTATTTATCAATAATCAATTTCGGTAGCTTCACAGACTGTCTGTATGCTAATGAGTTGGCTGAGTTAGCGTCGCTCACCCTCTGCTGCGTTGATGCTTGTTGCCGCTGGTTTTCATCCTCATTTTTCTTCACCATGCGCTGCGTGCGGCTCTTATACGAGATGACACGTTGTTTATAGTCCTCCGTATTTTCGATCTCGTTCTCCAAGTCATCCAACGCCGTGAGCTGTTCAATTCCACTGTCCAACTCAAATAGACTGTCCTCCTTTGCGGACAACATGTCCAATAAAGTACTCAAATGATCAATGTCCGGATCTGGCTTGGTCATTTCTCCGTCTATTTGGTTCAAAAGACGTGTCCTAGTACCTCTGATTGCACCCCGTTTTCTTCTCATTCTTTCCATTTCGGTCCTACGTTCCTCATCTGAGCAGCGGCTTTAGCTTCTCCCTCGCTCATCTTTTCCCGGGTTTCGGCACCAAAAAATGTAGATTAACTACGGTCAAAGTATTGGACAGGACGTCGAAATGTGTAATAAAGTTGAACTTTATATAATAAAAAAAATGGGGATACAAACAGTACAAAACGATCCTTATATGTTGTTATCTGTCATTCATTCATCACCCGTAGGCTCGTAATTCTCATCTCAACAACCACAATGCACCTTCTCCCGGTCTTTCTAACATCCGGTTTGCCGCAATGCATTGTGGAACATGCAGTCTTTTAGTTTACCCTTTGTTAGGCTATTGAGTAGAAACAACTCAATTCAATGTCAGTGTTTCTCAAATAATCAATATCAAATACATGTATAATTCAAATCAATTCCCTTTTAACTCTTTTTAGCTGTAAATATTAATAGATCAATTTATCAGCAATTAAATCAAACATGCAAATTAGGAATGATCATTACACATGAACTATACAACCCATAAGTTACAACAGTCATATTGAATGAAAAAAAATAACTTGTGTCTTTGCAAACCTTACAAAAGACCATTTTTCTTGTAAAACTAACAAAGATACAAGTCTCCAGGCATTATTAGCCATTTTCCATGTGTTGTTTAGGAGTTATGTTTAAATAACTGTTATATTGAGTGTGACAGTTTACAGTCATAAAACCCAATTTTTGTATTTGCAAACCGGTTTCTAGTAAAACTCACATATATACAATATTACAGGCAATTTTGGACATAATGCATGTTTGGTTTTGGAGTTATGTTCATATAGCTTTCATATATAGCATGGGTGTGAAACTCTGGCCCGTGGGCCAAATTTGGCCTGCCGTGTAATTTCACTTGGCCCTTGAGGCAATATCAAATTAACACTAAAGCTGGACCGCCGATTATATATTGCGGCGGTGCCACAGTAACACTGCCTTCACCGCTACTTCTAATACTTGCCAACCTATGGCGTCACATTAGTACCAAAAATCCGAGCGCATAAAAACTGTTATCGCGCGCTGATTCTCCACTTCGTGCGCGCGCGCGACACCCTTTTGCGCGTGCGTGGTGCTTCTGTGCGCGCGCGTGGTGCTTCTGTGCGCGCGCGGCGCCTTTTTGCGTGCGCGCGGTGCCTTTCTGCGTGCGTGCGGTGCCTTTCTGCGCGCGCGCGATGCCTTTCTGCGCGCGAGCCGTCTCGGTCTGTGCGCTGTCATGTTTCATTTTGGTACTTTGGGGGCAGGCATGCTTAGACGGACCCTTCTTTCTGATTGGCTCTGAGCATTTTTCATATGAGCCAATCAGAAGTATAGCAGGGCGGGTCATCGTCAATATGTATCAAGATTTACGGAGGAAGAAGTGAATAAAAAAATGTTGGCTGAAAAAGAGGTAAGTTGAGGGACACACTTATTTACATTATTGAACTGGTTTGGAGTGATTGTAAGGGTTTACTGACTTGTTAGAAGAATGGAGGCTCCACTGCTATCTTAGTTGAAAACATTAAATGCACTGCACATGAGTGTAATAAAAAAAGCACCTGGACTTGCTAGTTCACACAGCATCCCTGCTGTTAGACATTCATGTGTGTTGTTTCGCTTGTTGCTTGTTTTATTACTTTTCTTTTCATCATAGTCCTAATACTTGTCAAGTATCCCGTTTTGGCCAGAAACATCCTGTATTTTACACCTCTTTCCTAGCCTGACTAGCCAGCCCATCTCAAACATCCTGTATTTTACACCTCTTTCCTAGCCTGACTAGCCAGCCCATCTCTTTTGCATTCTGTTCGATTGCATTACGAAATTTGAATGTAAATGAAAAATAATGTAGGGCTGGTATGTTTTATTTATTTTATTTTATTAACACTGGTATGTTTTATTTGTTGACCTTCAAATTAAATGTACTGTGACATGACATGTCATCGGTCTTACACATTTTGGTTATATACTGTACTTCTGTATTCTATAGTAACCAATTTGCATCTTCCTTTTCTAAACAGAAAAGCTGGCAGGGATGGAGAGGAGGTTTTTTGAGGGGGGCATTGATGGCAAAGTACCAAAGTACTCAATGACCGACTTTGAAAAATACAACTTCAAGTAGGTTGTAAAAAAGGCAGATGAAGTGAAACTATAGCAATGCTTTTCTTTACACTCTCTCATGCACACAGATACTCATGTTATGAGAAGCATATTGTTTCAAAAATATTAACATTAATTGTTGTTATTTTAAACATCTTTCAGATGACATTGCTCGAATTCAAAAACCACTTTACGACACAATTATTAGGTCCAATGTGCAGGATTATTCTATTAGTATTAGTTATTTTTTATGTTTTATCATATCTTAGCTTATTTTTATGTTTTATCATATCTTAGCCTATTTTATATGGTCTTATTATATTTATATTTCAGTTTTTATTGTATTTTATTTTATTTTATAGTTTTTCATATTGTAGTTTATTTTTATGTTTGATTATATCTTATCTTATTTCATATTATTTTTGGACTTTTACCTGATGTGTATTTTAATTATTTTTAATCCATTTATTTTATCATCTAGTGTTTCCTCAAAGAGCCCCCTGGATCTCCACGTCCAGACCCACACAGCAGAAGACTGCTATACGGATCCGCCTTCAAGTCGCCCAACCCGCGTTACTGTCACATTCGTTTTGGCTCCGCCTAGAGGATACAGCTCCGCCTCTGAAAATTGTACGGTCAGACAGCTGATCCTGAGCGGACTCGTGTCTGATTCGCATACGCGGACGCGACAAACCAAACCGACGCGCGCCGCCTAGAGTTATAGGCTCCGCCTACGCGCGCTGAGCCGACCAATGTCTGCACCCGCAGACGTGGACGCGCCTACTAGCGTGTACGCGCATGAGCCAAGATCTCTGGACTTTCTTTGCTGGAACACGAACGTAAGTATAGATTTATTGATTTATTGCTACATTCGCAGTAAAGATCAGCCTTTGTGTTTCCATCATCATTTATGTATGATTGTAATGACGTTGTTTGATATTAGGACTAGCAGTAAAACTTTATATTCTGTAAAAAAAGGCTATTTTATTTCCAGCGCCGCCTCCCAGAATGCTTTGCATGGGGACGTGCGTCTGACGTCACGTATACAGAAAATTCAAAATGGCTGCACGCGGTAGGTGAGGCCCGAGCGAAGAAAAGTGGAAAAGAGTGTTATTCGTCAAAAAACCCACACAACGACGGTCATTTTTTCGCCGTGCTATTGTAAAATTGTCTTTTATCTGTGTTTTGTGTTCCGGGGGACCCCGACTCCAGAATGGGAAAGTTTCCCGCGTGAAGCCGGTGAGTAAAAAGTTCAATACAGTTAACTTAGGCCATCTTTTGTTAGACGCTGTGAATCTGTGTAGGTTACATGCTACGATATTCCACATATTTCCAACTGCTTGAAACGAAAGCGTATTACTTTATTGTCAGTGTTGTTTAGGCCCAGGTCGCTAACGTTACTGCGTTAGTCAACAACGTAACGTTAACGGAGTGGAAACAGCCGTTCTTTGCCATTAATATGAGTGTGTATTATTTCTTTCTTTGTTCTTTAGTGGAGCTCGAGATCCTGTTTACTGTGGACTAGCTGTGTGTGACGCCATGTTGTTTTTGTTTCCATTACAAAAAAAAAGGTATGTCTGTGTTTTTTGGCATAGTTAATTGTAGAAAAAAATATAAAATGAGCTGATGTGAGTGGTAAAAATTGCTGCACATATTAAGGATCCTTTTTCTTGATCTATATTTTTGTTATTTGCTGATGTATATATTTTATATGCTGTTTTTTATTTAATTTATTTATTAGAGACTATTTTATGCTTTATTTACCTTTTTTTATTATTATTATTTTATTTACTATTATTATTATTATTTCCACATGTAAGCATAAATAATTGATCATATTAGTACATTGTTTGATTGCTTTGCTTAATGCATTCCATAATTTAATTCCACACACTGATATACTGAAGGTCTTAAGTGTTGTACGTGCGTACAAATGTTTTAAATTACATTTCTCTTTAAGATTATTTTTCTCCTCTTTTTTTGAGAAGAATTGTTGTATATTCTTGGGTAGCAGGTTATAGTTTGATTTGTTTATAATTTTAGCTGTTTGCAAATTCACTATGTCGTGGAATTTCAGTATCTTTGATTCAATAAATAAATGATTTGTGTGTTCTCTATATCCAACATTATATATTATTCTAACTGATCTTTTTTGTAACACCGTTAATGAATGAAGTGTACTTTTGTAATTATTTCCCCATATTTCGACACAATAACTCAGATATGTAACACTAGTGAACAGTAGAGAATATGAAGTGATTTTTTGTCTAGAACATGTTTTGCTTTATTCATTATTGACGTGTTTCTTGCTACTTTATGTTGTATATTTTTTACTTGAGATT
Organism: Entelurus aequoreus; assembly: GCF_033978785.1. NCBI lineage: Eukaryota > Metazoa > Chordata > Actinopteri > Syngnathiformes > Syngnathidae > Entelurus > Entelurus aequoreus. The sequence continues at coordinate 39,061,394 of NC_084743.1, forward strand.
TCCAGTTCAATTTATCATCAATCATTATACCTAGAAATTTGGTTTCATTTACTCTTTCAATTTCTATTCCGTCTATTTGTATTTGTGTTTGACTTTATTTTCTACTGTTACCAAATAGCATTATTTTAGTTTTACTGATATTCAAAGATAGTCTGTTTTTGTCAAACCATCTTTTAATTTGTTAATTTCTTCTGTTATTATTTGTATTATCTTCTGTGTGTTCTCTCCTGAACAAAACGCTGTTGTATCATCCGCAAATAATACTAACTTTAAATCTTTTGTAACTTTACAAATGTCATTTATCTAGACATTGAATAATTTAGGTCCTATATTGATCCCTGAGGTACACCACAGGATATATTTAGCGTTGTAGACGAAACCACCACATTAATATTAAAGATATGGTTAACATTCTTAGTGCTAAAGATATTCCCCTCTCCTTGTATCCCTTCTCCCAGCTCCACCGTCTCGCCGAGTGCCAGCAAGAGTCATGAGTACTTGTCAACTCGACTCCTCAACTGGAGATAACTTTCTAGGTAAAGACTGATCTCCAAAATAATATCTCAGCATCCAGTAACCATGCATGGTTAACAGATAACAACCATTTAATACCAATGTATCTCCCTTAGCACCTCACCATGGGGAAGGATGAATTCATATGCCTTCACCAGCACACGCATTAAATATGCAGAGAGTTACACAAGGTAGGGACTGATCTCTGTATACACTACACCCATAATTTCAAACCCTACTTGACGATTGAGCTGAAGTTCTGACTATTATGACCTGTACTTTTACCTTTCTTATAGTTCTTACCACCTTGGGGCACCATTCAGGTAAAATCTCAGCTCATCTTACTTGCTTATTTGTATACACTAACACCTGTGCATGCTTTTGTCCACGTTGTTCCTTTAACGATGATTTTTAAGGGTGCCTTTTCATCTGATTAAATTTATAATGAACAGGGACATTGCGGTTGTCCCAAGTGGATGGTATGATGATAGGATAGTTTTCTGGCCCAGCTATAAAAACACCGACATAATTGAAAGGGCCGCTTTAAATGAGGAGCAGCATGAGCCAAACTGGCCAAGATTTGACGTTTCTGTTGTCCGAACTTGTGGTATGCAAATTCATAATATTCTTGTTTAAAAATAACGTCATAGTTGCTTCTCTTTATGCTTGGAATAACCTATTGTGTCTATGTTCTGACCAGGTCTCTTGTAAGAGAGAGACCTGATTATCATCATCAATAATAATAATATTCTGTTCAGCTCTACAGCTAATTTGAAACTCATGTTCATTTTAACATATTCAATTTTAGACAACTACAAAGACGCATTAAAAATAATGCAACAATATGGAAAGGGCTGCAACACCTCAGACCTGCAATCTGAGGAGGAGAACGAGGAGCTGCCAGAAAAAAGGAACAGAAAGCCAGTGTAAGTGTGTTCCGTCTTTTCTACAGTAATAGGAAGGTTATTTCCGGTAGCATTCAAAAATAGACCAGAGATGCTTGTACTATATGTATATTTGGCAATTTTGGTATTGCAATAATCCTAATGATATGGTTACCCAACAGCCATCGTCTCGGGGACTCAGATGATAGCGAAGAAGACCCGGGAAATAGTGACCTCACATCTCTGTGTATGGCAAGCCAATTACACAGGCAGAGTAAGGAATAATCTCTTAACATCGAAAACAACAAAACCACCACATTAATATTAAAGATATGGTTGACATTCTTAGTGCTAAAAATATTTCCCTCTCCTTGTATCCCTTCTCCCAGCTCCACCGTCTCGCCGAGTGCCAGCAAGAGTCATGAGTACTTTACAACTCGACTCCTCAACTGGAGATAACTTTCTAGGTAAAGACTGATGTCCAAAATAATATCTCAGCATCCAGTAACCATGGTTAACAGATCTCAATCATTTAATACCAATTTATCTCCCTTAGCACCTCACCATGGGGAAGGACGCATTCATATGCTTTCAACAGCACCTGCATTAAACATGCAGAGAGTTACACAAGGTAGGGACTGATCTCTGAAATATTAGTGTATAGATAGGCCCCTTGGGTATTACCAGTCATGGTTAACTGATGGCTCTCTCACAATGCCCACCTCACTAGGAACTGCAGTCCCTCCTCGACTCCCTCCACCCCCCTCACCAGCAGCCCTCAACATGTGGCAGACAGAGGAGCCTGGATCCAGCCTGGCCTACAGGCCAACATGGCGAGGGGAAAGAATGGCCAACAACATTTCCTGCTCTGGTGAGCAATAACTGACAAATACCGGATGGTCTCTGTGCCACAAATTTTGGAAAAAATTAAAATTCACAAGCAATCACATATTTTCTTCAAACTTTGTCAATAACTTGTCAATAACAATAGCTAATGTCAGGATTATGAGTAATGAGGATAAACACTGAAACATGTTAATTTTATACTGCTGTTTGTCAACAGCGCCTGAGGTAATCCACATCCTTAGCCTGCTGGAAACTATTAAGCACAACCAAGACCAGCTAATTGCGAAGGTAAACTTCTTAAGCCTTGAATAGGTCAATAATTCATAATGACATTGATTTTGATTTTTTATTATTTTTTAAAGAAAGAAACAGCCTACATGGCAGCTTTGTGTGATTAGAGTAAAAATTGCTACATTTTCTTGTTACATTTCACCTGTTTGCTCTTTAAATACCACTTTTAATGTTTTTTATTTATTTCGATCATATTTTTTATAAATGTGCCCTGGGCCGTTAAAAATGACCTGCAGGCCGCAAATGGCCCCCGGGCCGCACTTTGGACACCCCTGGCCTACACGAATACAAACATAGAATGATAGTACAAATACAATAAGAAAACAATGTCAACCTCCCAAAGTTGGGTTATGGATATTTATTTATGCCCCCCACCCCCAACCCCCCGCCGCCGTCATCCAGCAGAGCCAAACAAGTACTCTGATCAAGGAACCAAATAACGATATTGTTTAAACATTTTGGATGTCTTGCACACCTATACCCTGATCACAAATTCATAGTTTACGCACCTTATTTTAACCACCTCCAGTAACTTTAAGTCATGGGTTTTTTTTCAAATGTAATCTCCTTAATACCTATCACATATTTTGTATTGTGTAAGCATACTTGGCTTTGGATGCTTCCTACCATAAACATAAACGTATCTGTCTTGTAATCTTGTTTGATTACAGGTGCTGTGAGTAAAAATGTTTTGACAAGGTCAGCCACGGACGCTGAGGTCACCAAACACGCCATCAGGTGGTTCAACTTGGCGGGGGATCGGGCAACGAGGAGACGAGTCCCGCTTCCACCTCCTCAGGAGGAATAGAGATGTATATGTATAAATAAACAACCTTTTATTGGACTTCTTGTCATTCACCAGTTATTCATTTTCTGATATGTTAGCTGTGCATGGAGCAGCGTTTCCTTGAAGTTGTAGCCTAATAGATTAAATATGTATATTTACTTTTTAAATATATATTATATATATTTACTTTATAGAGTGAATTGACCATTTTCTGTTTCTGCCTATTGACAATATTGTTAGTTTAAAAATACAAGGCAATGCATATGTAAGCCTATATTGCTGTAGTAGGGCTTAGTGAATTTTTTAGTTTCCTATTTTATCCTACAGCAAGAACAGAAGGGATTTTGAAAATAAGATAAAGGGATCCAAAACGGCCAGATGAGCCAGGGTTTTTATGAGTCCGCGGCGGGAGGTTAGGCTTTGATCTTGGGTGCGGAGCGGATGCAGCGCGCCGTCACGGCGCACCCGCCGCGGAAATAAGGCTTTGATCATGGGTGCGGAGCGCATTCAGCGCGCCGCCACGGCGGATCCGCTACCTGCCGCCGTGGCGGATACGTTCCTGAGTGCAAATGGACGCCGATGCTGGTCCGTTTCGCGGTTCCGTTCCGGAAAGCGCGATACCTGCGCGGGGGATCCGCCGCGGAGTGTTTTTGCTGTGTGGGGAGGGTTCCTGTGATTGGCTATTGTCATTGTGTTGTTATTATTATTGTTGTTGTTGTTATTTGTTTATTTTTATGTACATGTTTGGCTGTCTTCATGGGGTGTGGGTGTTATTTCTCATTTTGTTTTTAACTATGTAAAGCACTTTGAGCTGCATTTTAAATGTATGAAAAGTGCTTTATAAATAAACATTTATTAATATTATTATTAGTAATAGTACCCTTACAATCACTCCAAACCAGTTCAATAATATAAATAAGTGCGTCCCTCAACTTACCTCTTTTTCAGCCGACATTTTTTTATCCACTTCTTCCTCCGTAAATCTTGATACATATTGACGATGACCCGCCCTGCTATACTTCTGATTGGCTCATATGAAAAACGCTCTAAGCCAATCAGAAAGAAGGGTCCGTCTAAGCATGCCCGCCCCCAAAGTACCAAAACGAAACATGACAGTGCGAGGAGAGATCCCAGGAGTACAAAGAGAGCGCACAGACCGAGACGGCGCGAGCGCAGAAAGGCACCGCGCGCACGCAAAAATGCGCCGCGTGGGCGCACAAAGGCACCACGCGCGCTCATTCGTTTTGGGAATGTCCAATTATTCAATCATTTTGGTCCAGAATTTTCTTTTTTTACTCGGGGGTATATCAGAGAAAACTAGTCCCTGACAGGGATATAATCTTGTATGGGTGGTCCTCAGAAACACAAAAACTTCCAAAATATATTACAGCTGTCCCACACAGCAAAAACACTCCGCGGCGGATCCCCCGCGCAGGTATCGCGCTTTCCGGAACGGAACCGCGAAATAAAATAAAATAAAAATAAAATAGGAGCGCTATACAAGTATAACCCATTTATCATTATTTATTTAAACTAAAAAATTCACTAAGCCCTACTACAGCAATATAGGCTTGCATATGCATTGCCTTATATTTTTAAACTAACAATATTGTCAATAGGCAGAAACAGAAAATGGTCAATTCACTCTATAAAGTAAATATATATAATATATATTTAAAAAGTAAATATACATATCTAATCTATTAGGCTACAACTTCAAGGAAACGCTGCTCCATGCACAGCTAACATATCAGAAAATGAATAACTGGTGAATGACAAGAAGTCCAACAAAAGGTTGTTTATTTATACATATGCATCTCTATTCCTCCTGAGGAGGTGGAAGCGGGACTCGTCTCCTCGTTGCCCGATCCCCCGCCAAGTTGAACCACCTGATGGCGTGTTTGGTGACCTCAGCGTCCGTGGCTGACCTTGTCAACACATTTTTACTCACAGCACCTGTAATCAAACAAGATTACAAGACAGATACGTTTATGTTTATGGTAGGATGCATCCAAAGCCAAGTATGCTTACACAATACAAAATATGTGATAGGTATTAAGGAGATTACATTTGAAAAAAAAAGCATGACTTAAAGTTACTGGAGGTGGTTAAAATAAGGTGCGTAAACTATGAATTTGTGATCAGGGTATAGGTGTGCAAGACATCCAAAATGTTTAAACAATATCGTTATTTGGTTCATTGATCAGAGTACTTGTTTGGCTCTGTTGGATGACGGCAGCGGAGGGTTGGGGGTGGGGGGCATAAATAAATATCCATAACCCAACTTTGGGAGGTTGACATTGTTTTCTTATTATATTTGTACTATCATTCTATGTTTGTATTCGTGTAGGCCAGGGGAGTCCAAAGTGCGGCCCGGGGGCCATTTGCGGCCTGCAGGTCATTTTTTAACGGCCCAGGGCACATTTATAAAAAATATGATCGAAATAAAAAAAAAACATTAAAAGTGGTATTTAAAGAGCAAACAGGTGAAATGTAACAAGAATATGTAGCAATGTTTACTCTAATCACACAAAGCTGCCATGTAGGCTGTTTCTTTCTTTAAAAAATAATAATGAATCAAAATCAATGTCATTATGAATTATTGACCTATTCAAGGCTTAAGAAGATTACCTTCGCAATCAGCTGGTCTTGGTTGTGCTTAATAGTTTCCAGCAGGCTAAGGATGTGGATTACCTCAGGCGCTGTTGACAAACAGCAGTATAAAATTAACATGTTTCAGTGTTTATCCTCATTACTCATAATCCTGACATTAGCTATTGTTATTGACAAGTTATTGACAAAGTTTGAAGAAAATATGTGATTGCTTGTGAATTTTAATTTTTTCCAAAATTTGTGGCACAGAATGACCATCCGGTATTTGTCAGTTATTGCTCACCAGAGCAGGAAATGTTGTCGGCCATTCTTTCCCCTCGCCATGTTGGCCTGTAGGCCAGGCTGGATCCAGGCTCCTCTGTCTGCCACATGTTGAGGGCTGCTGGTGAGGGGGGTGGAGGGAGTCGAGGAGGGACTGCCGTTCCTAGTGAGGTGGGCATTGTGAGAGAGCCATCAGTTAACCATGACGGGTAATACCCAAGGGGCCTATCTATACACTAATATTTCAGAGATCAGTCCCTACCTTGTGTAACTCTCTGCATGTTTAATGCAGGTGCTGTTGAAGGCATATGAATGCGTCCTTCCCCATGGTGAGGTGCTAAGGGAGATACATTGGTATTAAATGGTTGAGATCTGTTAACCATGGTTACTGGATGCTGAGATATTATTTTGGACATCAGTCTTTACCTAGAAAGTTATCTCCAGTTGAGGAGTCGAGTTGACAAGTACTCATGACTCTTGCTGGCACTCGGCGAGACGGTGGAGCTGGGAGAAGGGATACAAGGAGAGGGGAATATCTTTAGCACTAAGAATGTCAACCATATCTTTAATATTAATGAGGTAGTTTTGTTGTTTTCGATGTTAAGAGATTATTCCTTACTCTGCCTGTGCAATTGGCTTGCCAACCCCAGAGATGTGAGGTCACTATTTCCCGGGTCTTCTTCGCTATCATCTGAGTCCCCGAGACGATGGCTGTTGGGTAACCATATCATTAGGATTATTGCAATACCAAAATTGCCAAATATACATATAGTACAAGCATCTCTGGTCTATTTTTGAATGCTACCGGAAATAACCTTCCTATTACTGTAGAAACATGACAAAAACAAGACGGAACGCACTTACACTGGCTTCCTGTTCCTTTTTTCTGGCAGCTCCTCGTTCTCTGCCTCAGATTGCAGGTCTGAGGTGTTGCAGCCCTTTCCATATTGTTGCATTATTTTTAATGCGTCTTTGTAGTTGTCTAAAATTGAATATGTTAAAATGAACATGAGTTTCAAATTAGCTGTAGAGCTGAACAGAATATTATTATTATTGATGATGATAAATCAGGTCTCTCTCTTACAAGAGACCTGGTCAGAACATAGACACAATAGGTTATTCCAAGCATAAAGAGAAGCAACTATGACATTATTTTTAAACAAGAAGATTATGAATTTGCATACCACAAGTTCGGACAACAGAAACGTCAAATCTTGGCCAGTTTGGCTCATGCTGCTCCTCATTTAAAGCGGCCCTTTCAATTCTGTCGGTGTTTTTATAGCTGGGCCAGAAAACCATCCTATCATCATACCATCCACTTGGGACAACCGCAATGTCCCTGTTCATTATAAATTTAATCAGATGAAAAGGCACCCTTAATGTAGAAAGAAAGAAAAGGGGTATTTATTCATCGTCAAAGGAACAACGTGGACAAAAGCATGCACAGGTGTTAGTGTATACAAATAAGCAAGTAAGATGAGCTGAGATTTTACCTGAATGGTGCCCCAAGGTGGTAAGAACTATAAGAAAGGTAAAAGGTCATAATAGTCAGAACTTCAGCTCAATCGTAAAGTAGGGTTTGAAATTATGGGTGTAGTGTATACAGAGATCAGTCCCTACCTTGTGTAACTCTCTGCATGTTTAATGCATGTGCTGGTGAAGGCATATGGATACATCCTTTGCCATGGTGAGGTGCTAAGGGAGATAAATTGGTATTAAATGGTTGTGATCTGTTAACCATGCATGGTTACTGGATGCTGAGATATTATTTTGGAGATCAGTCTTTACCTAGAAAGTTATCTCCAGTTGAGGAGTCGAGTTGACAAGTACTCATGACTCTTGCTGGCACTCGGCGAGACGGTGGAGCTGGGAGAAGGGATACAAGGAGAGGGGAATATCTTTAGCACTAAGAATGTTAACCATATCTTTAATATTAATGTGGTGGTTTCGTCTACAACGCTAAATATATCCTGTGGTGTACCTCAGGGATCAATATAGGACCTAAATTATTCAATGTCTAGATAAATGACATTTGTAAAGTTACAAAAGATTTAAAGTTAGTATTATTTGCGGATGATACAACAGCGTTTTGTTCAGGAGAGAACACACAGAAGATAATACAAATAATAACAGAAGAAATTAACAAATTAAAAGATGGTTTGACAAAAACAGACTATCTTTGAATATCAGTAAAACTAAAATAATGCTATTTGGTAACAGTAGAAAATAAAGTCAAACACAAATACAAATAGACGGAATAGAAATTGAAAGAGTAAATGAAACCAAATTTCTAGGTATAATGATTGATGATAAATTGAACTGGAAATCTCAAGTAAAAAATATACAACATAAAGTAGCAAGAAACACGTCAATAATGAATAAAGCAAAACATGTTCTAGACAAAAAATCACTTCATATTCTCTACTGTTCACTAGTGTTACATATCTGAGTTATTGTGTAGAAATATGGGGAAATAATTACAAAAGTACACTTCATTCATTAACGGTGTTACAAAAAAGATCAGTTAGAATAATATATAATGTTGGATATAGAGAACACACAAATCCTTTATTTATTGAATCAAAGATACTGAAATTCCACGACATAGTGAATTTGCAAACAGCTAAAATTATAAACAAAGCAAACTATAACCTGCTACCCAAGAATATACAACAATTCTTCTCAAAAAAAGAGGAGAAAAATAATCCTAGAGAGAAATGTAATTTAAAAAATTTGTACGCACGTACAACACTTAAGACCTTCAGTATATCAGTATGTGGAATTAAATTATGGAATGCATTAAGCAAAGCAATCAAACAATGTACTAATATGATCAATTATTTATGCTTACATGTGGAAATAATAATAATAATAGTAAATAAAATAATAATAATAAAAAAAGGTAAATAAAGCATAAAATAGTCTCTAATAAATTAATTAAATACAAAACAGCATATAAAATATATACATCAGCAAATAACAAAAATATAGATCAAGAAAAAGGATCCTTAATTTGTGCAGCAATTTTTCCCACTCACATCACCTCATTTTATATTTTTTTCTACAATTAACTATGCCAAAAAACACATAGACATACCTTTTTTTTTAATGTAAACAAAAACAACATGGCGTCACACACAGCTAGTCCACAGTAAACAGGATCTCGAGCTCCACTAAAGAACAAAGAAAGAAATAATACACACTCATATTAATGGCAAAGAACGGCTGTTTCCACTCCGTTAACGTTACGTTGTTGACTAACGCAGTAACGTTAGCGACCTGGGCCTAAACAACACTGACAATAAAGTAATACGCTTTCGTTTCAAGCAGTTGGAAATATGTGGAATATCGTAGTGTAGTGGATTGTCCGAAGCTTAAGCAGGCAACAAAAGTAGTTTAGTACAACAAATTTATTTACCCATTATCAGAAGTGCAGGTTGAATTGAGTTGGTCGTGCAGACAAACCACAAGTTACTCCGGAGCCAACAAGACACACACAAGCCAAAATCACCCCTGAGTTCCGGTCTTCTGCCATTCATTTATATGTCTGTTGTGCGTCATCGTTCCTTATCAAATGCATCAATGTCTTGTTTTGCTTTTCCTATCTGTTCCATAACAACTCGAATCCTTGAGACAGTCAACACATTCTATAGACAGGTTGGCACGACTTAATATTCACTTTTGTCCCACAACTGGTCCATTCAATGGCACAAAAATACAAGAGTATTGAAAATGAGCGGACATTCTTAAAAGACAAGAAATATAGGTCAAAAGGTCAGAAATTCTACTACATACCCGCCTTCCAGGGTCTTAAGACCCTGGACCAAAACAATTTCTGATATAGACCACTAACTTAAATCTCTACCGCAGATAAAGGCAAAAACCTCAATGTTTTTATACGAGGCAAAAATTCCGTCTATGACCCTCCTTCAGAGCGATCGCTGTTACCAGCCTGCAGTAAAACCATCTCACAGAACACAATTAGTGGCCTACCCTTTGATTTAGTAAAGGAAAAACAAATACTTTGATCATGGACATCATTGAACATAAATAGATTAATGTATATAGACTTATGACTGTAAGACATTTTCAAAAATATTTTTCCCGGCATTTGCAATTAATGTAGTTACCAATATTGTTAATTATCAATTGATTTTGAACACACAACTGAATTTCGTATGAGTCCATGTTCGATTAGTGCTCGTATAGATGGCTCAGTGGTGCCTCAGGCTGGTGGCCTGCCGACACCTCGTTGGGCTTTTGGCTGCCTTGGTGAAGAAAGAGATCCACTCAAACAGTCTGTCTCTGTCTCTTCTTGGGGTGTGGTTCAGTCCATTGGGCAGACTGTTCAGTGGCCGGTGCGTGCTGGCCGAAATTGGGGAAAACTCAGGTAGAGTTGGAGCTGTGGGGGCTTTGGGGAAGGCTGGGGCAGAGTATGGGGCGTGGGGCTTTGGTCCAGGCCCTCGGCTTGCTTCAGGCCTCCTCGCTGCTTCGGCACTCCCGACACTTCTTTCCACAGCTGCTGGAGTCCCGGTGGACACATTGGCTGGCAACCTTAGTTGTTCTCGTCATCGCTGGCAAGGTGTTGTCTCTCCTCTCGGTTCCTTCCAGTCAGGTATCGGCTGTTGGTCCTGGATTGGCTTTGACCGTGCCCCTCTTAGCGAGTGCAAGGGAATCTGGAGTGGCTGCTTTCATCCTCAAATCTGCACAGAGGAACTGGCACACAAATTCTACATTTTGCAAACTTACCATTTTGGTCTCATGGTCTTTCCACCTTCCTAGGAAGCTGCTGGTCCTGAGAAGTGCTGATCTTGTGACTGAAGAAGATTAACCTGTTTTCTTAAAATAGGTGCCGTTTTTGACCTAATCTTTTTGGGGAAACCATGTCGGGATATTAGATCATTCACAAAATATTTAATTACTGAATTGGCACCCTCCTTTGAGGGTGGGGTTGCTTCCGCCAACCACTGCAATTGTCAATCTAAATCGTTACGTTCCTTTATCCTTGTACCGGATTGATCATATCGATTAAATAAAACCTCAACACGCTCAAACTTGACCCAATCCAAACTCACCTCCCCCCTCTGTCCCTCTCACAGGGACAGTGTTAGTCGTAGTAATAGTAATAGTAATAGTAGTAGTAGTATTAGTAGTTTCAGAAACATCCAAGAAAAAGAAAAGACAGCTGATAGTCAAGCGCAGCAACAACAGAGGCGGAGGACAGGTCATGTTGGAGGTCACTGTTCGCTTTTGCAATAGTACTTTGATATTTTACAACACCTAGTGAATTATTGTGGCCACAATAATTCACTAAATAGTTGTATTTAATTTAGTTTATCTATGATGGGACAATGTACAGAAACATTAAATTCAGAAACAGATGTGTTCTGTACCAGATTATATCTAAATAGCTACTTTCCATCTGCAGTCCCTGGCTACCTAAATTAAAGGGATCCACAAATCAAGCACTAAAATTATGACACTAATTAATCATAATAAATATATACATTCATAATAATCAATAATTAATCAAAAATAATCATACTGTAGCATGTATTCAATTATAAGAAAAGTCACCAAATGCCCCTTCATGGACACATACTTACCATACAATACAACCACACCTTATTTACATCATCACACAAAGACAATACATGCTCTTGTTCACATCTGTCATCATTCGTAAAAACAACCAAGATTTTAACAGCCATACCTCACAATTTACAACAAAAATGCTCTCATGGATAAATATAATACTCATTAAATTGATGTGTCAACATAATGCCCCTCTTAGTGACCGTGTGAGCAGCCTTGATTGCTCCAAAGCCACTTTTTTTTTATTTCAAATGTTCTATTCCTTTTGTTATAACGTGGAGAAGGCTAATTGGTCTGTACATGTTCTGGTCTTCTTTATTTCCTGCCTCATGGATTTAATCGTAGTAGCAGTTTCTCGACGTGGTAGGTAAAGTGTTTTCCGTTATTGATTTATTTATCAATCGTTGTTATACGAGCAATAATACAATCCTTATATGTTTTTAGGAAGATAGTGTCCAACCCATATATATATCTCTAGATCGTGAGTCTGATAATGCAGTGAAGATTTTGTTCAACTTTGTTTCATTTGTTAATTCTAAAATTAGTCCATATGAATAAATGACAATTATTTGCACTGATTTTGAGGGATTTTTTATTCAGGGTTTGTACAGACTGGATGAAATGTTCATTAAAATTATTACTTATGTCCAGACTGTCTGCGATAGTAGCGCCATTGATATTTAATGTTATAGTGTTGTTTCTTGTTTGCTCTCTTTCCGTAAGTTTGTATCTGGTTTTCCATAACTTTCTAATGTTCCCTTTTGCAGCTTTGATTAATTCTAAGTGAAAGTCAGCCTTAGACTTCCGCATAAACATTGTAACTTTGTTCCTCCAAACTTTTAAAATCATACGATCTGTATTTAGACCTGTTATAATTTCTCTTTTGAGAGCTGAGTCCCGATGTCTTTATTAGAATCCAAATTGTTTTATTAATCCAATGGTATTTTTATTTTAGCACTCTTCTTTCTGGTTTTGTATTCGTGTATTTACAGATTTTCTCTTTGCTTTTTGTCATCCAATTGTAATTCTAGTAGGGCTGCTTATCATTTGTATCATATAGAAGCCGTTTATAATATCCTTAAGTTTCTTTCTACGTGTTTTATTTAACCAGTCCAGATTAACGTCCTCCATGACGTTACTTCTTTCATACTATGCTGTTTGAGGATGTCTGAAAATGAATCAAGAAAAATGTCTTTAGCTGTGGTCGGTCGGTATACTAGAATTACCTTGAAATACATTTCTGAGGAAAATGTGATTTTAATTTCAACATACTCAAATTGATCTACTTTTAATGTTTTCCCTTTCATAAATCATAATTCCTCCCCCCTTTGTCACTCGATCAGTCTTTTCTGTAATCTTGTCCCCCGGCACATTAATTTGAACGAAAGGTGTTGTGGGTTTTAACCATGTCTCTGATAGACAAGGTAATCCGGATTAGAGTCTGACAGTAACTGCTGTATTTTTTCAGTATGTTTCCTGTGGTAGAAAGTTTAATAATGCGGACACGTTTGTTACTGATTACTTTCTACAGACTTCTGTCTCTCTGCGACTTTGTGTATGTAATAAGCAACTATAAATATTTGAGATGCTTAAATTTTGTTTTAGCTCAGCTGTTGTGTAGCTGCTAGCTCTTTGTAGCCTACAGCAGGAGTGTCCAAATTGCAACCAATAGCTATGTTTTTAACAGACAACCGAAATAATTGAAAATGTGGTATTAGTGTATCGGTTCAACTTTACATATCGGCTCTTATTGTAATTATTAATGTAGGCTGTTATTTGTAATTATTATTCAACACTATTCACAGCAAACAGTTGTAAAGTTATAGTTATTCGCATTATACTCTCAAAATCTATAGCTAACTGAAAGCTGTTGAGATTTGGATTGCCTACTTCATCTCAGTGGCCTAGTGGTTAGAGTGTCCGCCCTGAGATCGGCAGGTCGCAAGTTCAAAACCCCGGTCGAGTCACACCAAAGACTACAAAAAATTTGGGAGCCAAATCACCAAACATGATTCCCCCACCTCCCAGGGGCAATCACGGGGGATGGGCCAAATGCAGAGGACAAATTCCACCATACCCAGTGTGTGTGTGACAATCACTGGCACCCCAACTTTAATTCTAACTTTATTCTGTCATGCCATTATCCTCTTCTAGCTCAACATCCAGAAGTATGGTGTACTGCAATGTCTAAATAAAAATATAAATTACTCCAAACTAAAATGTCAGACTGCACTTCAAAGTTACTTTTATTAAATTAATTTCCAAACTAACCACCACCACAGCAGACATCTTCCACAGTCCTATCCCAATACTCCCATAAATTAGAAAGGTGTTTCACAACAGTGGTTAAGTAGTTATTTTAAGTAATAGATCTCAATATGTAGAAATTAATAAGACTACATTTGCCCTAGTGTGTGAATGTTGTCTGTCTATCTATCTGTGTTGGCCCTGTGATGAGGTGGCGACCTGTCCAGGGTGCAAAGTCAAATTGTGAAACAAAAATTAAAGTTAAATCAAGTGGAAATTGACAGAGTATATGAACTACATTCTAGAGAATAGTAATTGATCATTAATATGTTGGAAGCCACATATTGAACATATTAAAGAAAAATATCCAAATCCATTGCTATTCGGTATAAAGTAAAACATGCTGAATAAGAAATGTCTGCACATGTTGTATTATTCATTTATTTTTCCATATGTAATATTGTTTTGAAGTTTGGGGAAATGTTTATAGAATAAATATAGACCCAATACTTAAACTTAAAAGGCTCATTTCAATATTACACAAAGCATTATTGTTATGATCATATCAATCCATTTTTTAAGTCATAATGTGTTAAATGTTCAGATAATTTAATTTTAAAACAATTGCAATTATGTTTCCGAGTAAAGAACAACAGCCTTCCAGTTTGTATTCTTCGCTTGTTTACATTATGAGGAGACACTATCATTTACGGGGGATATCGATTTTTGAAATAGGTCAAGTAAAATAAAATAAAAACACAAATGTATTTCAGTTTTAGGAGTTAAATGATGTACCATCCTCAGTGATGAGCTGAACACATGTAGTTTTTTGTTATGGTTTAAGAGACCCTTGAAAAGTAAAGTTTTTTAACATTATAAAATATAGTAACAATTACTTTCATCTTTTAACGTTGATGTTCCAGGTAATTTAATGTTCAGTAATTGTATATCATAGGGCAATATAAGCTTTGGCTTCCGCCTATTCTTTTTTCGGTCATTCTTTTTCTTTTCTGTTCTGTGTGTAAATGTGTATGATTGTTAATATGTCTAATTTACTGTTAAACTGCTCACACAAATTGGTTGATGGTTGATTATATGACCAAAATAAACCTATTTCATTTATTCATTCATTATCTATCGTACTCACAGTTTTATTCCATTTTGTTATTCTACATGCACCAATGTCACATAGAAATGTGCTTTCTTTGTTATTTATTTAAATTATTATTTCTGGTTTACTTGCTGTCTGTTTACTTAAGTTCTCATATTTTGGTCTGTCTTCCTTCTGATTAAAATTTGTTTAACGCTTCTCTACGTTTTGTTTTGACAATGGCGCTGAGTGGCTCTTATCTGTACTTCTTCAGACTCTATGTTTCACAGATGCCCTTAGATGTATTAGAATATAAATTTAACTTTTATTTTATTGTGTGTTTATTCCTAAAAAAATTAAAATGTCAATGTATGATCAATTTATCTTTATCAAATTTAAATTCAATATTATTAATTTATTTGTTGTATAACTATTAATTCCAAGTTACAATGTGTCCTAATCTATGATGTTCGTGCGTGTGTGTTTGTCTCAACTTCCCACAGAAACTGGATGGATCAGATAAGCAGCAAAGCTGTACCAAAAAAAAAAAGTATACTAGACATATAAATGAATGATGAATTAAACAATGTTTCAATGTCCCACAATCCGTATTTATTTATTGATAATTAACTGTGTAATTTTCCATATATCTATTATTTTACTGGACTTAGCAAGCACCTACTACTAGCACACTCTACAGACCGAGAATAACTGTTCAACCATACTTAGTAATGCCAAGCTAGATGCTAACTTAGCCTTACTATGCCTCAGTAAGCAAACTTTTGCTAACCTAGCCCAATGCTATGCTAACACAATGCTAACCTAGCTCAATGCTATGCTAACACAATGCTAACCTAGCTCAATGCTATCAGTGTCACTCCTCTTCGAACCAATGCCTCACGCAGCTGTCACTCACACAGCCTCGTCACACGCACACACTCTTATCTCAAAATGTCTCCCAGCTGAGACTATATGCGTCACACAGTCACTCACACACAGAGAATTTACCAGCACAGTTAAAAGTAAATGCAATAGACAACTACTTTTCTCATCCAGAAGCACAGCTGTATCATATCAGAACCTTAATAATAAGAACAACATTTATCATTCACTCTTAGATGGACAAATAGTCAAGTTTAAGGAGGGTATTCTGGACTTCCCTGCTTAGGCTGCTGCCCCCGCGATCCAACCTCCGAGAGCGGAATAAGATAATTAAATGGATAAATCATTCACTCATATGTTTTCTGTACATAAACTTTGTCTACTTTCTCACACGCACACACATTTTAGACAATTTCCAGACTTTTACAGATAGCGGGGCTGTGAAAAAAGCATGAGGGGAGGTTGCGAGAGGGGGGGAAGGGAAGGGGGGAATTAAACCAGATAAGAAACCAGGTGCTACACAAAAGTTATTAAAATATGCAGATATATATATATATATTAATTTAAAAAAAACACACACATTTTTATCCCACAAACCACCCCCCCCTGGTCCGGACCAATATAAACAACTAATGCACGCGTGCTTTTGTGGAATCGGCCGTCTCATTAACAAACACAGGTCCCATCATTACTCATACAACGGCAGCTCCTGGTTTTACTCCCTGACCAATACACGGCAACAGCATAAAAGCACCATAGAGTCACTGACAATCACCCAATGCTCTACAGTCATCATGTTTTGGTCAGTTCCATACAGTTTCACCAAAGCTTCACCAAAGCTCCACCAAAGCTCTACCATATGCAGCCCGATCAATATCCATCTATACTGCAGCCAATTAAACAGAACGTCGTGACAAATACAGCTCAGTTGATCTCCTTTACCGGAGTCACCAAACGGTCACCCAAAATGAGGCTTTTCCAACGCTGCAGTTTCCACATAGAGAGATATGTCGCACATTCATAGACTTCATAAATTTGTATGGGCCAAATGTGCCACCAGTTAGCAAAACCCTGCCTTAAATTTAGCTGTATCCAACTCTGGCTAATTCTGATGCACTTGCAGAAAGAAGCATCCTCTGCCAGCAACGACAGAGGATGAAGAGGTTAAGAGAAATTTTTCGTCTCACATAGTCTATGCTTCTACACTCCAAACCACCAAAATTCTATCAACAATCCCCTGATGTTAAAAACAAGAGATTACAAGTTTTCAACAAACACACAGACAAATGATCACATATTTCACTATGTTTTTTCTTTCACAATATTATGTCAGACCCACTCGACACCGAGGATGTCGTTGTGGCTTGTACAGCCCTTTGAGACACTAGTGATTTAGGGCTATATAAATAAACATTGATTGATTGATTGATTGATTGATTGATATAAAACAACTCAAGCCAACCAACACATGCCCCAGTCTAGGTTGTTTTTGGAGAACTATCTTTTATGAAAAAAAAATTCAGTTTTCATCTTACCGATCCCGTTTCTCTTCAGACAGACAACTTTTACACAATAAGCAAAATAGCTTACCTTTTATTAGATGCGCGCGTGCAAGCGTTGTCTGCCTGAGAGAGAAGCCGGGAGCGGATGTTGACTTGCAGAGTTCTGGACCATCCTAGTTCGTGACGCCAATTTGTGTAGTGGATTGTCCGAAGCTTAAGCAGGCAACAAAAGTAGTTTAGTACAACAAATTTATTTACCCATTATCAGAAGTGCAGGTTGAATTGAGTTGGTCGTGCAGACAAACCACAAGTTACTCCGGAGCCAACAAGACACACACAAGCCAAAATCACCCCTGAGTTCCGGTCTTCTGCCATTCATTTATATGTCTGTTGTGCGTCATCGTTCCTTATCAAATGCGTCAATGTCTTGTTTTGCTTTTCCTATCTGTTCCATAACAACTCGAATCCTTGAGACAGTCAACACATTCTATAGACAGGTTGGCACGACTTAATATTCACTTTTGTCCCACAACTGGTCCATTCAATGGCACAAAAATACAAGAGTATTGAAAATGAGCGGACATTCTTAAAAGACAAGAAATATAGGTCAAAAGGTCAGAAATTCTACTACAGTAGCATGTAACCTACACACATTCACAGCGTCTAACAAAAGATGACCTAAGTTAACTGTATTGAACTTTTTACTCACCGGCTTCACGCGGGAAACTTTCACATTCTGGAGTCGGGGTCCCCCGGAACACAAAACACAGATAAAAGACAATTTTACAATAGCACGGCGAAAAAATGACCGTCGTTGTGTGGGTTTTTTGACGAATAACACTCTTTTCCACTTTTCTTCGCTCGGGCCTCACCTACCGTGTGCAGCCATTTTGAATTTTCTGTATACGTGACGTCAGACGCACGTCCCCATGCAAAGCATTCTGGGAGGCGGCGCTGGAAATAAAATAGCCTTTTTTTACAGAATATAAAGTTTTACTGCTAGTCCTAATATCAAACAACGTCATTACATCCATCCATCCATCCATTTTCTACTGCTTATTCCCTTCGGGGTCGCGGGGGGCGCTGGAGCCTATCTCAGCTGCAATCGGGCGGAAGGCGGGGTACACCCTGGACAAGTCGCCACCTCATCGCAGGGCCAACACAGATAGACAGACAACATTCACACTCACATTTACACACTAGGGCCAATTTAGTGTTGCCAATCAACCTATCCCCTGGTGCATGTCTTTGGAGGTGGGAGGAAGCCGGAGTACCCGGAGGGAACCCACGCAGTCACGGGGAGAACATGCAAACTCCACACAGAAAGATCCCGAGGCCGGGATTGAACTCACGACTACTCAGGACCTTCGTATTGTGAGGCAGATGCACTAACCCCTCTACCACCGTGCTGCCCTAACGTCATTACAATCATACATAAATGATGATGGAAACACAAAGGCTGATCTTTACTGCGAATGTAGCAAAAAATCAATAAATCTATACTTACGTTAGTGTTCCAGCAAAGAAAGTCCAGAGATCTTGGCTCATGCGCGTACACGCTAGTAGGCACGTCCACGTCTGCGGGTGCAGACATTGGTCGGCTAACTCTAGGCGGCGCGCGCCGGTTTGGTTTGTCGCGTCTGCGTATGCGAATCAGACACGAGTCCGCTCAGGATCAGCTGTCTGACCGTACAAATTTCAGAGGCGGAGCTGTATCCTCTAGGCGGAGCCAAAACGAATGTGACAGTAACGCGGGTTGGGCGACTTGAAGGCGGATCCGTATAGCAGTCTTCTGCTGTGTGGGGTGTTGCTGCTCGGAACGGTCTTGGCCAAAAGACTCATTCTCAAAGACTGGAAAAGCCCATCTGCACTCAATTTCAGGAATTGGCTAAATGAACTTGTGAATGTAATGACTCTTGAAAAAATAAGATTTATAAACTCTGCAATTATGAATAAATGGGAACTACGGGGACGGCGTGGCGAAGTTGGTAGAGTGGCCGTGCCAACAATCGGATGGTTGCTGCACTGAAAAAAATAACTCATAAGATTGACTTAAAAAAATTATTGTAAGTATTTGCACGCAAATGATTTAAGTAAAATTTAATGCTGCAATATCAAGTAACACTCACTTGCCAGTATCAAGTAAATTCTACTTACCATATAACATAACAGTTGTGAAGATATTAAGTAACAGTTACTTAATTACATCCAAGTTTTAAGTTATATTTATTTAAACAAATTAAGTAAAGTCTACTTGTTTTTCATCGGCAGGAACATCATTTTACTCAAAATTTTAAGTACATTTTATACATCTGTAGTATTTGCTGTTATGAAGTAATTCAGTAGATTTTAATTATTTTCTTGTGCTTGACATTTTAATTTACTTGGTTGCATTACGTTACATTATTCACTAAAATTAGGTAATCATTGCCAGTTTTCTTTTGATAAATGATACCAATTAAATTTAACCAATACTCTATGCATTTAATATATATGTATCACATATCACACAACTAAATTACAATGCAATTAAACAGTTTCTTTTTAATTCAATCTTACAACCCTCTGAAACAGAGTTTCTACATTCATTGCAAAATGGCGGCGCATGGGAATGCAGCGGCTATGCTAACGCTCTTGGGAGTGTAGAGCGATTTGGCAAAAAACACCCGTCATTTCTGTCAATTTCATGGCTGGCTCAAAGCGTGAACACTGTGATCACATACGACCGACGGACAATTCTGGATGTGGATGGATCGGGTCGTTATAGACTGAAAGATGCATGTACGGTGGACCTCCTCGCTAGCATGGGAATACTTCGTGGGCTACATCGAGCGGCCTTTGTAGCAGCGGAGTCAAGTGCTAGCGGTGACCGCCAATGGAGACGACATAAGCGGTGCGAGCGGAAGCAGAAGCGGGGATGCCGAGCTGGGCTAACAACAAAGAGAAAAGCTAACCAAAGAAGCGTGGAGTCTCCGGGTAAGAAGCCATTTAAACTAGAACTAGCCGGCGTCAGGCTGGATAATCCCTGCACACATAGCAATTCTCTTAGAATAAAACACAACTCACATAATGTTTTTTCTTTTGTGACCGTGTCAGAGGCAGACATACATTGTACTGAGGTAGCTAACTATGATGCGTTCAGTTTATCGCAACATCAAGCAAACAATCTGAATATCCCCGTCGTATCAATTCCTAGATATGGTCGAAACTATTTAAAGTGCAATACGCATAATAAACGCAACATTATTAATATTGCTACTTCGGATAATTTCAACAAACAATCATCAAAACAGCCCACTACCTATAATATGGGCTTTTTAAACATAAGATCATTATCTTCCAAAACGCTATTAGTTAATGAAGTCATTAGAGAAAACAAACTTGACGTCGTTGGTCTCGCCGAGACCTGGCTCAAACCAGACGATTTTTTTGCGCTAAATGAGGCATCTCCTTCTGGCTATACCAATACACATGTTGCCCGACCTCTTAAAAGGGGAGGGGGTGTCGCACTAATATACAATGAAAACTATAATCTTACACCTAACCTAAATAATAAATATAACTCGTTTGTGGTGCTCACTTTGAGGTTTGTCACACCGCTGCCTCTCCACCTGGCTGTTATCTACCGCCCCCCTGGGCCCTATTCGGACTTCATCAGTGAATTCTCAGAGTTTGTTGCTGATTTAGTGACGCACGCCGACAATATAATCATAATGGGGGACTTTAATATCCATATGAATACCCCATCGGACCCTCCATGCGTGGCGCTCCGGACTATAATTGATAGCTGTGGTCTTACACAAATAATAAATGAACCCACGCATCGCAACGGTAATACGATAGATCTAGTGCTTGTCAGGGGTGTCACCACCTCTAAAGTTACGATACTCCCGTACACTAAAGTAATGTCCGATCATTACCTTATAAAATTCGAAGTTCTGACTAATTGTCAACAAACTAATAATAATAATAATAACTACTATAGCAGCCGCAACATTAATGCTGCCACAACGACGACTCTTACTGACCTACTGCCTTCGGTAATGGCACTATTCCCAAATTATGTGGGCTCTATTGATAACCTCACTAACAACTTTAATGACGCCCTGCGCGACACCATTGATATTGTAGCACCGCTAAAGCTAAAAAGGGCCCCTAAAAGGCGTACCCCATGGTTTACAGAAGAAACTAAAGCCCAGAAATTATCATGTAGAAAGCTGGAACGCAAATGGCGTGCGACTAAATTTGAGGTTTTCCATCAAGCATGGTGTGATAGTTTAATAACTTATAAACGCATGCTTACCTCAGCTAAAGCTAAATATTACTCAAATCTCATCCACCTCAACAAAAATGATCCTAAATTTCTGTTTAGTACAGTAGCATCGCTAACCCAACAAGGGACTTCTCCCAGTAGCTCCACCCACTCAGCAGATGACTTTATGAATTTCTTTAATAAGAAAATTGAAGTCATTAGAAAAGAGATTAAAGACAATGCATCTCAGCTACAACTGGGTTCTATTAACACAGATACGACTGTATATACGACGGATACCGCCCTCCAAAATAGTTTCTCTCTCTTTGATGAAATAACATTGGAGGAATTGTCAAAATGTGTGAATGGGACAAAACAAACAACATGTTTACTTGACCCAATTCCTGGGAAACTTATCAAGGAACTTTTTGTATTACTAGGTCCATCAGTGTTAAATATTATAAACTTATCACTTTCCTCTGGCACTGTTCCCCTAGCATTCAAAAAAGCGGTTATTCATCCTCTACTCAAAAGACCTAACCTCGATCCTGATCTCCTGGTAAACTACCGGCCGGTGTCCAACCTTCCGTTTATCTCGAAAATCCTCGAAAAAATTGTAGCACAGCAGCTAAATGAACACTTAGCGTCTAACAATCTCTGTGAACCTTTTCAGTCCGGTTTCAGGGCAAATCACTCTACGGAGACAGCCCTCGCAAAAATGACTAATGATCTATTGCTAACGATGGATTCTGATGCTTCATCTATGTTGCTGCTTCTTGATCTTAGCGCCACTTTCGATACTGTTGATCATAATATTTTATTAGAGCGTATCAAAACGCGTATTGGGATGACAGACTTAGCCTTGTCTTGGTTTAACTCTTATCTTACTGACAGGATGCAGTGTGTCTCCCATAACAATGTGACCTCGGACTATGTTAAGGTAACGTGCGGAGTTCCCCAGGGTTCGGTTCTTGGCCCTGCACTCTTTAGTATTTACATGCTGCCGCTAGGTGACATCATACGCAAATACGGTGTTAGCTTTCACTGTTATGCTGATGACACCCAACTCTACATGCCCCTAAAGCTGACCAACACGCCGGATTGTAGTCAGCTGGAGGCGTGTCTTAATGAAATTAAACAATGGATGTCCGCTAACTTTTTGCAACTCAACGCTAAGAAAACGGAAATGCTGATTATCGGTCCTGCTCAACACCGACATCGATTTAATAATACCACCTTAACATTTGACAACCAAACAATTAAACAAGGCGACTCGGTAAAGAATCTGGGTATTATCTTCGACCCAACTCTCTCGTTTGAGTCGCACATTAAGAGTGTTACTAAAACGACCTTCTTTCATCTCCGTAATATCGCTAAAATCCGTCCCATTTTGTCCACAAGCGATGCTGAGATCATTATCCATGCGTTCGTTACATCTCGTCTCGATTACTGTAACGTTTTATTTTCGGGCCTCCCTATGTCTAGCATTAAAAGATTACAGATGGTACAAAATGCGGCTGCTAGACTTTTGACAAAAACAAGAAAGTTTGATCATATTACGCCTATACTGGCTCACTTGCACTGGCTTCCTGTGCACCTAAGATGCGACTTTAAGGTTTTACTACTTACGTATAAAATACTACACGGTCAAGCTCCTGCCTATCTTGCCGATTGTATTGTACCATATGTCCCGGCAAGAAATCTGCGTTCAAAGAACTCCGGCTTATTAGTGATTCCCAGAGCCCAAAAAAAGTCTGCGGGCTATAGAGCGTTTTCTATTCGGGCTCCAATACTATGGAATGCCCTCCCGGTAAAAGTTAGAGATGCTACCTCAGTAGAAGCATTTAAGTCTCATCTTAAAACTCATTTGTATACTCTAGCCTTTAAATAGACTCCCTTTTTAGACCAGTTGATCTGCCGTTTCTTTTCTTTTCTTTTCTACTCTGCTCCCAACCCGGGGTGGACCGCTAGCCTGTCCATCAGATGGGGACATCTCTACGCTGCTGACGCGTCTCCACTCGGGATGGTTCCTGCTGGCCCCACTATGGACTGGACTTTCGCTGATGTGTTGGACTTTCACAATATTATGTCAGACCCACTCGACATCCATTGCTTTCGGTCTCCCCTAGAGGGGGTGGGGGTTACCCACATATGCGGTCCTCTCCAAGGTTTCTCATAGTCATTCACATTGACGTCCCACTGGGGTGAGTTTTCCTTGCCCGTATGTGGGTTCTGTACCGAGGATGTCGTTGTGGCTTGTACAGCCCTTTGAGACACTTGTGATTTAGGGCTATATAAATAAACATTGATTGATTGATTGATACTGTCATTATGAGTAAAACCTAATTTTTGTATTTGTAAACCTTACAAAAACATCTAATTCTAGTAAAACTCACATATATACAATATTACAGGCATTTTTAAACATAACGCATGTTTGGTTTTGGAGTTATGTTTATATAACTTTCATATTTAGTATGACATATTGATTAAAAAAACTAACTTGTGTCTTTGCAAACCTTACCAAATATTTAATTTCCAGTAAAACCCACAAAGATACATTATTTCATGCATAATTAGCCATTTTGCATGTGTGGTTTAGGAGTTATGTTTAAATAACTGTCATATTGAATGTGGCAGTTATACTGTCATTATGAGTAAAACCAAATGTTTGTATTTGTAAACCTTACAAAAACATCTGATTCTAGTAAAACTCACATAGATATAGATTTTTTCTTGCCCGGACGCGGGTCACCGTGGCTCCCCTGTGGAGCCAGGCCCAGAGGTGGGCAACGTGGGTCCCCCCTCCAATGGGCTCACCACTCATGGGCTCACCACTCATGGGCTGGGTCATAGAGGTCGGGTGCAGTGTGAGCTGGGCGGCAGCCGAAGGCAGGGCACTTGGTGTTCCGAATATCGGCTACATAAGCTCGCTCTTGGGACGTGGAACGTCACCTCGCAGGGAGGGAAGGAGCCAGAGCTGGTGCGCGAGGTGGAGAAGTTCCCGGCTAGATGAAGTTGGACTCACTTCGACGCACAGCAAGGCCTCTGGAACCTGTTCTCTCAAGAGGGGTTGGACTCTCTTCCACTCTGGTGTTGCAAGTAATGAGAGGCTGGGTTGGCAATTCTTGTTGCCCCCCGGCTCAAAGCCTGCACGTTGGACTTTAACCCAGTAGACGAGATGGTAGCTTCCCTCCGCTTTCGGGTTGGGTGACGGGTCCTGACTGTTGTTGGTGTTTACGCACCAAACAGCAGCTCAGAGTAACCACTCTTTTTGGATTCCCTTGAGGGAGTAATGGAGAGTGCTCCCTCGGGTGATTCCCTTGTTCTGCTTGGGGACTTCAACGCTCATGTTGGCAACGACAGTGAAACTTGGAGAGTCGTGTTTGGGAAAAATGGCCAGCCGGATCTGAACCCAAGTGGTGCTTTGTTATTGGACTTTTGTACTCGTCACGGATCGTCCATAACAAACACAATGTTCAAACATAAGGGTGTCCATATGTGTACGTGGCACCAGGACACCCTCGGCCGCAGTTCCATGATTGACTTTGTAGTTGTGTCATGTGATTTGCGGCCTCATGTTTTGGACACTCGGGTGAAGAAAGGGGCGAGCTTTCTACCTATCACCACCTGGTGAGCTGGCTACGATGGTGGGGGAGGATGCCGGACAGACCTGGCAGGCCCAAACGCATTGTGACAGTCTTTTGTGAACGCCTAGCAGAGTCTTCTGTCAGAGAGTTTCTTTTTCCACCTCCGGAAGAACTTTGAACATGTCACAAAGGAGGTGCTGGACATTGAGTCTGAATGGACCATGTTCCGTGCCTCTCTTGTCGAGCCGGCTGATTGGAGCTGTTGCTGCAAGGTGTTTGGTGCCTGCCGTGGCGGTAATCCTAGAACCCGCTGGTGGCCACCAGCAGTGCGGGATACCGTCAAGCTGAAGAAAGAGCTTATCGGGTCCTTTTGGCTCATGGGACTCCAGAGGCAGCGGGCATACCGACAGGCCAAGCGAGACCTCTTCAATCCCACCAACACGTCTTCCTGTGAGGAAGCAGTGTCTGGGGAATCTGTGGTGGGCTCTTCTATTTCTGGGGCTGAGGTTGCCAAGGTAGTTAAAAAGCTCCTCGTGGCAAGGCCCCGGGGGTAGATGAGCTCCGTCCGGAGTTCCTTAAGGCTTTGGATGCTGTGGGGCTGTTTTGGTTGACAAGACTCTGCAACATCGCGTGGACATCAAGGGCAGTGCCTCTGGATTGGCAGACCGGGGTGGTTGTTCCTCTCTTTAAGAAGGGGGACTGGAGGGTGTGTTCCAACTATTGTAGATCACACTCCTCAGCCTTCCCGGTAAGGTCTATTCATGTGTACTGGAGAGGAGGAACCTCGGATCCAGGACGAACAGTGTGGTTTTCGTCCTGGTCGTGGAACAGTAGACCAGATCTATTCTCTCGGCAGGGTCCTTGAATGTGCATGGGAGTTTGCCCAACCAGTCTACATGTGCTTTGTGGACTTGGAGAAGACATTCGACCGTGCCACCCCCTGGAAGTCCTGTGTGGTGTGCTCAGAGAGTATGGGGTATCGGCATGTCTGATTGTGGAGGGTCGCTCCCTGTATGATCAGTGTCAGAGCTTGGTCCGCATTGCTGGCAGTAAGTCGGACCCCTTTCCAGTGAGGGTTGGACTCCGCCAAGGCTGCCCTTTGTCACAGATTCTGTTCATAACTTTTATGGACATAATTTCTAGGCGCAGTCATGTCATTGAGGGGATCCGGTTTGGTGGCTGCAGGATTAGGTCTCTGCTTTTTGCAGATGATGTGGTCCTTCTGGCTTCAACTGGCCAGGATCTTCAGCTCTCATTGGATCGGTTCACAGCCAAGTGTGAAGCGACTGGGATGAGAATCAGCACCTCCAAGTCTGAGGTTCTCGCCCGGGAAAGGGTGGAGTGCCATCTAGAGGTTGGGGAGGAGATCTTGCCCCAAGTGGAGGAGTTCAAGTACCTGGAGTCTTGTTCATGAGTGAGGGAAGAGTGGATCGTGAGATGCACGGGCTGATCGGTGCGGCGTCTTCAGTAATGAGGACGCTATATCGATCTGTTGTGGTAAGAAGGAGCTGAGCCAGAAGGAAAAGCTCTCTATCTACCGGTCGATCTACGTTCCCATCCTCACCTATGGTCATGAGCTTTGGGTTATAACCGAAAGGACAAGATCACGGGTACAAGCGGACGAAAAAAGTTTCCTCAGCTGGGTGGCGGGTCTCTCCCTTAGAGATAAGGTGAGAAGCTCTGTCAGCCTGGAGGAACTCACAGTAAAACCGCTGCTCCTCCATATTGAGAGGAGCCAGATGAGGTGGTTCGGGCATCTGCTCAGGATGCCACCCGAACGCCTCCCTAGGGATGTGTTTAGGGCAAGTCCGACCGGCAGGAGGCCACGGGGAAGACCCAGGACACATTGGGAAGACTATGTCTCCCGGCTGGCCTGGGAACGCCTCGGGATCCCCCGAGAAGAGCTGGACGAAGTGGCTGGGGAGAGGGAAGTTTGGGCTTCTCTGCTTAGGCTGCGGCCCCCGCAACCCGACCATAACCCGACCATAAGCGGAAGAAAATGGATGGATTTAGTATGACAGTTATACCGTCATATTGAGTACAAAAACTAACTAAACCTTACACAATGTATTGATTCTAGTAAAACTCACAAAGATACATATCTCTAGGCATTGTTAGCCATTTTGCATGTGTGGTTTAGGAGTTATGTTTAAATAACTGTCAGATTGAGTGTGGCAGTATACTGTCAGAGTGAGTAAAACCCATATTTTGTATTTGCAAACCTTACAAAAACAACTAAATCTAATTAAACTACAAATACAATATTACAGGCATTTTTAGACATAATGCATGTGTGGTTTGGGAGTTATGTTTATATAACTTTCATATTTAGTATGACAGGTATACTGTCATATTGAATACAAAAAATAATTTGTGTCTTTGCAAACATTACAAAATACAATGTTCTAGTAAAACTAACAAAGCTACATGTCTCCAGGCATTATTAACCATTTTGCATGTGTTAATTAGGGGTTATGTTTAAATAACTGTCAGATTGAGTGTGACAGTATACTGTCATAGTGAGTAAAACCCATATTTTGTATTTGCAAACCTTACAAAAACAACTAAATCTAATTAAACTACAAATACAATATTAAAGGCATTTTTAGACATAATGCATGTTTGGTTTGGGAGTTATGTTTATATAACTTTTATATTTAGTATAACTGTTATACTGTCATATTCAATAAAAAAAAACTAGCTTGTGTCTTTGCAAACTTTACAAAAGTTCATTTTTGAAGTAAAACTAACAAAGATACATGTTTCCAGGCATTATTAGCCATTTTGCATGTTTTGTTTAGGAGTAATGTTTAAAAACATTTATATTGCTTTTTTCGCATATCTCAGGATTCTAAGAACATTATAGTCGTATTGAGTATAAAACTACTTTTTGTGTTTAATGAATGTAAAAAGGCATATGTTTCGAGTAAAACTCCCAAGGATGCAATATTTCAGGCATTATTAGCCATTTTTCATGTTTAGTTTAGGAGTTATGTTTAAATAAGTGTCATATTGAGTGTGCCAGTATACTGTCATAGTGAGTAAAACCTAATTTATGTATTTGCAAACCTTACAAAAACAACTATATCTACTAAAACTCACATGGATTATTGTCACCATTAAACATCATTAAAGGCATTTTTAGACATTTTGCATGTTTGATTTAGTAATTATGATGAAATACAATTTTATTGCTTTTTTCGCATTATCTCAGGATTCTAAAAACATTACTTTCATATTGAGTAAAAAAACAACTTTTAGTTTTTGCAAACCTTACAAACTCACATAGATACAAATATTACAGGCATTTTTAGACATGATGCATGTTTGGTTTTGGAGTTCCATCCATCCATCCATCCATCTTCTTCCGCTTATCCGAGGTCGGGTCGCGGGGGAAGCAGCCTAAGCAGGGAAGCCCAGACTTCCCTCTCCCCAGCCACTTCGTCTAGCTCTTCCCGGGGGATCCCGAGGCGTTCCCAGGCCAGCCGGGAGACATAGTCTTCCCAACGTGTCCTGGGTCTTCCCCGTGGCCTCCTACCGGTCGGACGTGCCCTAAACACCTCCCTAGGGAGGCGTTCGGGTGGCATCCTGACAAGATGCCCGAACCACCTCATCTGGCTCCTCTCGATGTGGAGGAGCAGTGGCTTTACTTTGAGCTCCTCCCGGATGACAGAGCTTCTCACCCTATCTCTAAGGGAGAGACCCGCCACCCGGCGGAGGAAACTCATTTCGGCCGCTTGTACCCGTGATCTTGTCCTTTCGGTCATAACCCAAAGCTCATGACCATAGGTGAGGATGGGAACGTAGATCGACCGGTAAATTGAGAGCTTTGCCTTGCGGCTCAGCTCCTTCTTCACCACAACGGACCAATACAGCGCCCGCATTACTGAAGACGCCGCACCGATCCGCCTGTCGATCTCACGAACCACTCTTCCCTCACTCGTGAACAAGACTCCGAGGTACTTGAACTCCTCCACTTGGGGCAAGATCTCCTCCCCAACCCGGAGATGGCACTCCACCCTTTTCCGGGCGAGAACCATGGACTCGGACTTGGAGGTGCTGATTCTCATCCCAGTCGCTTCACACTCAGCTGCGAACCGATCCAGTGAGAGCTGAAGATCCTGGCCAGATGAAGCCATCAGGACCACATCATCTGCAAAAAGCAGAGACCTAATCCCGCAGCCACCAAACCGGATCCCCTCAACGCCTTGACTGCGCCTAGAAATTCTGTCCATAAAAGTTATGAACAGAATCGGTGACAAAGGGCAGCCTTGGCGGAGTCCAACCCTCACTGGAAACGTGTCCGACTTACTGCCGGCAATGCGGACCAAGCTCTGACACTGATCATACAGGGAGCGGACCGCCACAATCAGACAGTCCGATACCCCATACTCTCTGAGCACTCCCCACAGGACTTCCCGAGGGACACGGTCGAATGCCTTTTCCAAGTCCACAAAGCACATGTAGACTGGTTGGGCAAACTCCCATGATTGTAGGGGAGGATGCCGCAAACGCATTGTAAGGGTCTGCTGGGAACGCCTAGCAGAGTCTCCTGAAGAACTTTGAACCTGTCCGGAAGAACTTTGAACATGTCACGAGGGAGGTGCTGGACATTGAGTCTGAGTGGACCATGTTCCTTTCCTCTCTTGTCGAGCCAGCTGATTGAAGCTGTGGCCGCAAGGTGTTTGGTGCCTGTCGTGGCGGTAATCCACCAGCAGTGAGGGATGCTGTCAAGCTGAAGAAAGAGCCATCGGGTCATTTTGGCTCTAAATTGTGCTCTAGAGCAATTTTTTCATAAAACAGAGAAAAATCTGCTTTTTAGAGGAAAACTCAGACAAAACTGCTTATAACTTCCGGTAGGAACGTCTTAGAGACATGAAACAAATACCTCTATGTAGGTCTTGCCTAGACCTACATTTCAGAGATTGACATCCTTCAGCGAAAATCAACAAGAGGTTTGCTATTCCTCCTTCAAAACAACATTTTTGTTACAACCGGTCACCAAACATCAAACGTTATCTCCTCTGAGCGCGTTTGTCGTTTCGGCTTCAACTTGCTACAGGAGAGAGATTGAACCCTTCTGATTAAAAGTTGACGAAAGAGTTGTGATACGTGCTACCGTTTTGATTTTACGAGCCTTCGAAGACCCGCAGCACTAAAGTTGCCCCGGTGCCAAAAATGACAACGAAAATGCAATTAGACCTTCTTTGTCCTCAATACACACAATACCCTATAATGACAATGTGAACTCAGACACAACTTCCTCTAACTCCCAGTACGAATATCGTAGAGAAACGAAACAAAAACCTCTATGTAGGTCTCACTCAGGACTACCTCTGGACTAAAGTATTGGGACACCTAGGACTACTTCTTCCGCAGCTTTGCGCACTACTTTGCCCCCCTTAACATGCTTCAAAAGTCACCAAATTTTACACACACATAGATAAACGCGCCCCAAACACTTTAGTTACAAACCAAACCCCACAAATCTTAATTGCGCTCTAGCGCCCCCTAGGAAGAAAACTGCCTGTAACTCCCAGTACGAATGTCATACAAACATGAAACTAAAACCTCTATGTAGGTCTCACTCAGGACTACCACTGGACAAAAGTATTGGGACACCTAGGACTACTTCTTCCGCAGCTTTGCGCACTACTTTGCCACCCTTAACATGCTTCAAAACTCACCAAATTTTACACACACATAGATAAACGCGCCCCAAACACTTTAGTTACAAACCAAACCCCACAAATCTAAATTGTGCTCTAGCGCCCCCTAGGAAGAAAACTGCCTGCAACTCCCAGTACGAATGTCGTACAGACATGAAACTAAAACCTCTATGTAGGTCTCACTCAGGACTACCACTGGACAAAAGTATTGGGACACCTAGGACTACTTATTCCGCAGCTTTGCGCACTACTTTGCCCCCCTTAACATGCTTCTAAACTCACCAAATTTTACACACACATAGAAAAACGTGCCCCAAACACTTTTGTTAAAAACCAAACCCCACAAATCTAAATTGCGCTCTAGCGCCCCCTAGGAAGAAATCTGCCTGTAACTCCCAGTACGAATGTCGTACAAACATGAAACTAAAACCTCTATGTAAGTCTCACTCAGGACTACCACTGGACAAAAGTATTGGGACACCTAGGACTACTTATTCCGCAGCTTTGCACACTACTTTGCCCCCCTTAACATGCTTCAAAACTCACCTAATTTTACACACACATAGAAAAACGCGCCCCAAACACTTTAGTTACAAACCAAACCCCACAAATCTAAATTGCGCTCTAGCGCCCCCTAGGAAGAAAACTGCCTGTAACTCCCAGTACGAATGTCGTACAAACATGAAACTAACACCTCTATGTAAGTCTCACTCAGGACTACCACTGGACAAAAGTATATAAATAAATAAATAAATGGGTTATACTTGTATAGCGCTTTTCTACTTTCAAGGTACTCAAAGCGCTTTGACAGTATTTCCACATTCACCCATTCACACACTGATGGCGGGATCTGCCATGCAAGGCGCTAACCAGCAGCCATCAGAGGCAAAGGGTGAAGTGTCTTGCCCAAGGACACAACGGACGTGACTAGGAAGGTAGAAGGTGGGAATTGAACCCCAGTAACCAGCAACACTCCGATTGCTGGCACAGCCACTCTATCAACTTCGCCACGCCGCCCCCTATATATATATATATATATATATATATATATATATATATATATATATATATATATATATATATATATATATATATATATATATATATATATATATATATATATATATATGTATGTATATATATATATATATATATATATATATATATATATATATATATATATATATATATATATATATATATATATATATATATATATATATATGTATGTATGAAACACTTAATATGTATATATATATATTACATGCAGTTTACAGAGCAAGGGGAGGTTCAAGTTTGGTCTGTGTGTGTAACGAAGAACAGAGTACAATTCTTCTCACAAAAAGAGGAGGAATATATTCTTTGAGGAAAATGTATTTTACATCATTTGTTCGCACATAAGCCCTTCAGTATATCAGTATGTGGAATTACATTGTGGAATTGCTTAAGCAAAGCAAGCAAACACTGTACTAATATGATCCACTTCAAGAAACTCTTGCCACTTAAAGTGTATACAAAGTACAAAGTAACCACGTTAAACCCAGATTCCCAACTAACAAAGGTCTTAACTCATTCTCTTTATATGCCACATCAATATGGAATGCACTCCCAACAGGTGTAAAAGAAAGGGCACCTTTACTTCTTCTAAACTGCACTAAAAGAACACTTCTAGCCAACTACAACCCTAAACTAACACCCTCACTTCCACATAATACCTCTTCGGCCTATAAATAATCTAATGTAAACAATCTAATGTAGACACTTTTTCTTACACTTTTTATTATTATACTTTCTGATCTCTCTCTATGTCCACTACTTGCTGTACATATCCTACCAGGTCAGTCCTACACTGTTCCAATGTCCATTTCTCTGATGATGCAATTGTTGATGCTGATTGTTGATGTCTGACGTGTTGATACCAACCAAACCCCCCCCCCCTCCATATCCCACACCATTGTAAATAATTCTATGTATACACTCTGATGAGTATCTTGTGTGATGACTGTATTATGATGTTAGTATATATTTGATAGTATTTGATAGTATCTGTATCATGAATCAATTTTAGTGGACCCCGACTTAATCTAGTGGAAAAACTTATTGGGGTGTTACCATTTAGTGGTCAATTGTACGGAATATGTACTTCACTTTGCAACCTACTAATAAATGTTTCAATCAATCCATCCAACAAAAGAAGAAACATGATAAACATTCAGAATTTATTAATCCATCCATTATTTCATTGTCAAAATGTTCTTATTTATCTCTTCATATGAAATATAACTTACTTCACCTATTATTCTTTTTTTTTTTCTTTTTTTTTTAATTACTTATGGAGTATATTGTGAATACATTGAGAACAGGAAGTGAACAAAAGTTTTAGCAACTGCTATGTAAAACATTAGGGTTTGGATTAAATAAACTCTGCTTCTTTCTACTCCTTTTCTAAAATGTTTCAAAGACTACAAGTCCCACCCGCCCGCTGTCACTTTGTTTGCGCGCGCACATCGTGGGGCGCGGCCGGCTGTGAGAGGTCTATAAATTGGCTCCTTCCGTCTCAGTCGTCCTCTTGGCGTCACACAGGTATGTTGCTGCTGCATGTCTCTTTTTTCTTGTGGTGTGTGTGACCTAAATATAGTGTTTGCTAACTATTAACACGTCTACTTTGTTTAGTAGTTAATCATATTCCAGAGATACTACATACATATGTCTTGTTTTGACAGATTTGAGGGAATACTGTTCGTTTTTGTCCGAGCATTCTAGCAGCTAACAGGCTAGCTCTTTGTCTAGCATGCTAGCTAACGGGCTAGCGCTTGGTTTTAGTGTTTGCTAACTATTAACACGTCTACTTTGTTTAGTAGTTAATCATATTCCAGAGATACTACATACATATGTCTTGTTTTGACAGATTTGAGGGAATACTGTTCGTTTTTGTCCGAGCATTCTAGCAGCTAACAGGCTAGCTCTTTGTCTAGCATGCTAGCTAACGGGCTAGCGCTTGGTCTAGCATGCTAGCTAGCAGCTGCCGGGCTAGCCATAGTCCGTCTTCATGTTTTGTCGGAAGATACACATCACACTGTTGGGTCATTTTTGTTCTTTTGCAATTTTTGCGGTGCTAGTATTCTTGTTTACGTCCTGGCCGTGACGTGGAGCACGGTCGAAAGAGCTAGCTAGCAACAGCTAGCTAGCTGGCTGTTGCTAGCTAGCTGGCTGTGCACGTGGCCCCAGTACGCGTTTTGCCCCTCAACTGGACCGATACCGATTGGTATCCGGCCGCGCAAGTACTTTAAATAAAACAATTTCTTTATTTTAGTTAGTTATTTATTATTACCTCAACATAAAAAACACAATATATACATTATATATCAATGTAGATCAATACAGTCTGCAGGGATAAAGTCCATAAGCACACATGCTTGTATTTCTTTATGAAAAAAATACTAATTACTTACAGGAAATTAAGTGTAGTCTCTGAAAGGGGTAACATTGCTTTTAAAGGCAGGACCCGCAGCAAGACATACAATACTAGCACATACATCATGAAAACATGTTTTTTTTTTGTCATTGTAAGAGGGCTAAATTACTTATCTGAAAATTCTTTTTATACATTTTGTTATGATGTCAGGTTTGGGACAGGTGTGATGTTTTTTTTCGCTTATATGCCGTGTGCGTTTGGGCCAACTGCTTTCTGATCATTCTTTATTTAAAAGAATATGCTGCTGATGTTCAGTAGCAGTACTGAAGTCACGTGAGTGTTAATGCTGCTATAAGATGATGTCTTTAATGTGGTTTGCCTTTTGTTACAACCCTTTTGGAAGTGCAAGGTTATAGAGATATACACAATTTGCTGTTAAACAAAACCTATGTCTATTCTCTGATTCCAGATTGTGATTCCAGGTTGTGTGCGAACTGCTTCTGGTGAATTGTTTCAGAGTTGTGAGCACAAAAGTTGACAGACACACGCATATATACATAACAGACACACGCATATACATAACAGATATACATACATCAATCACACAGACACACTTACTGAAAAAGCACACAAACACACATCACATAGTTCCTGCTAAGGTGAGTTTGCTTTATTTTTTCTATTGAAATGGCGAGGGAAAAAACACTGTCTTAACCCTATGTGGAAGAATGTTGACAACGTTTCACTCTGATCTTTGTTTTCTTTGCGACAGTTTAACATCTGTGTCTGCGTGTGTGTGTGTTTAGATGCCGCGTGCCAAGGGCCACAAGCGGGCACTAGCCTCCAGGACCAAGATGGCAGAGCGGCAGTCTTCGACCCCCATGCCTCCTGTCCCTGAGTTCGTCTCTCGTAAGTTTTGCACAGCTTATCGTATACTTTACAGCAGGGGTCACCAACCTTTTCCAAACAGCTACTTCTTGGGTACTGATTAATGTGAAGGGCTACCAGTTTGATACACACTTAAATAAATAGCCTATTTGCTCAATTTACCCTTTATTCTGTTATTAATAATTAATGATATTTATCTTTGTGGAAGCACAGATCATCTTAATGATTTCTCACAATAAATATATATATAGAAACAGATAAATATCAATATGCAACACTTTATTTTTATACTTTCTCTAAGTGCACATTTTTCTAATTGAACATTTTCTAATGATCACTTCTAAGACAGTCTTGTGAAATCCCAATATCCCATTTTAACTAGCTAGCCACTAACATTTTTCTATAAATCATGAATTACTTTGCACCATGTTTGTACAAATAACTCATGTACAATACAAATGTCAACTCTCTAATTTTTTAATACATCTTGTCACACTTTGAACTGGACACAAAATCTGTTATGTTTCTTTGTCTGTTAGTGAAGACCAAGTCTTTAAAATATTTTCTTGGATTTTTTATATCCAACACTTTCACTCTAACACTTTAAGTTGAGCGACTTCACCCTCCTGATGAAGCAAACTGCTCCACCATTTATCTAACTAAGCAAAGAATCACAACACTTCCTTACTAAACAACAGTTACGCAAAACACCGTGTGTATTTAGCCTCCAGACTAAGCACGCTACATGCACACAACTCCCCGCACCCCACCAGCGCAACAGGTGCGCCAGAGAATTAAAGTGCAATCTTACCGGCTGCCCGTTCAGGTTTTGGTACACTTTTGGCACAACTGTTATCTTTAATTAACCAAACCTTTCTCCACTCTGCGTTGGCGTCTTTTGTCCTCCTTGATTTGACACAGCTGTCTAATTACCGGGCTCGTGCACCAGCAGACGAGACGGGAGCACACCGTGTTATACCTGCGCGGGAACGTAAACTAATACTAATGCCCAATGATAGACGTTTCCTGGTGTTGCCTGGGTGATTAGGGATGTGGATGTGCTCTACAATAAAATATACTTTTATTACGTGGGGTTTGGCTGGTTGCCAAGCAGTCGCAGTTACGAGCTCGCGCGTCAGCTGTTCGCCGCTACAGTGCTGCTATTTGAACTGTTTTTAGAACAGACCAGCAGGCTACTCATCTGGTCCTTACGGGCTACCTGGTGCCCGCGGGCACCGCGTTGGTGACCCCTGCTTTAGAGGTACTCTTCCCATGTAGATGAGCATGTGTTTAAGACACAATCTCTTATCTTCTTTACATAGGGCGCGGCACTGGGTTCCGCCACCGCGTGCGGAGGTGGCCAACTTCGCACCTGACTGGCCGTCAGGTGAAGTTTGTCCCTCCAGCTATCGACCCGGAGAAGAAGGTACCAGTTCTTCTTTCGTAAAGACCGCCTTGGTTGTTAGGAGTCATGGTTCTTGTGTCTGTTCTAAAGCAAAGTGTTTGTTGTTTCAGACTGTCTTCTTCATCGGCGACTCCCACCTGAGGGGCCTGGTGGATGGGGATGTCGCCTTACCCAAGGTACCGCTCTCTTTCTCTTTTTTGTCTGTTCCAGGTGGAGGTGCAGCTGACCTGAGGACAGAGGTGGGGCGCCTGGAGTTCCCGTGGACCCCGGATGTCGTCTGCGTGCTGGCCCCGAGCAACGACCTGGACCGTGGGCCCTCCTCCGCTGCGGCGGAGTTCGGCGCCCTCCTGACCAGCGTCCGCAGCCGCTGGCCCAAGGTGCGTTTGTTTTCACTTTTTGTTGTATATTCCTGTACAGCTGTTTACAGCAGCCAGTGTTTTTTTTATTGTATTTTAAGACATACATGGGATAAAATGTCTGTCTGTAGGTGTTTGTTCTGGACTTCCCCCCGCGTCTGAACAAACCCGTGGGCCTGCAGGATCAGCTGCGTCAGGAGCACCGCCGCGTCGCAGCACGCATGGGTACGTTCATGCTTTTATCTTTGCGCTGGCGCAATTGTAGCTTTCACAGCAGGATTTATGTATGCAAGTATAATGATTTTTCTTAAATCTCCATCAGGTGTCCCATTCGTGGCTGTGACCGACAGCTTCCTGCTGGATCGGTTGGAGCTGTGGTGTCATGACGGCGTAAGTACAGCAACTGTACAGTTATGACAGCCTATTTGATTTCTGTGGTGTTGCATTCACTTATGGAGTCAATGTGTTCTGCATCTGTTCTTCAGGTGCACCTCAGCGACACAGGTGGCTCGCCCATCCTGGTGAAGCTGTTGTGCGACGCCGCCCTCACCCTCTTCCCAACTGACCCCCCTGCGCCTCCTTCCCCTCTGACGGACTGCCTGGATCCCCAGACGTGGCCCAGGCTTGGAGACGAGGGAGAGGTAATGTGTTGCTGTGGGCCGCTGTCTGTATTTTAGAGCTGTTTTTTGTTTGTTACTTTTTTATTTACGATAGTACATTATGTATAATGAAATAACCAACGGCTCTATAGTTATGATGTACTTTAACAGTGCACATTTTTATAAGATGAGGCCTCCTCACAAGACAAAACAGCTTTTTGATGTTAACTTATGCTAAGTATAAGCCTAGTTTTGATTATATTTAGTTGTCACTGTCATCTTTGTTTTATTGGAGTGTGTGGCGCATGTCTCTTCTTAACGCGTTGGCTGAAACTTTTAGAAAAGTTGCCACAGTCTCCGGCTATGGTTGGCTTACAAACTTTTCTCATTCTGTGTACATACAATAAAATAAAGTGCCGATTTTTTTGGTAGATCACAACGGTAACTGTAATACTGCACTTTCCCTGTTTAGATGGACTGCATCCCTGCATCTGCTGGCTTTTGGAGGAAGATGGCAGAGCGGCAGTCACGGACCCCCATGCCTCCTGTCCCACAGTTCGTCGCTCGTAAGTTTTGAACAGCTTATCATATGCTTTATAGCAGGGGTGTCCAAAGTGCGGCCCGCAGGTCTTTCTTTAACAGCCCCATGGCGCATTTTAAAAATACGCTTGGGGAAAAAAACCAACATTATAAGTGGTATTTAAAGAGCAAACAGGTGAAATTTTACAAGAAAATGTAGCAATGTTTACTCACACAAAGCTGACATGTAGGCTGTTTTCTTTCAAATATAATGAATCACAATCAATGTCATTATGAATTTCTCACCTATTCTGATTTTTAAATGTGCTGCCCTCAGTGGAAAAAGTTTGGACACCCCTGCTTTATAGGTACTCTTCACATGTAGATGAGCATGTGTTTCAGACACAATTTCTTGTCTTCATGCCGACACAGGTGGCCCGCCCATCCTGGTGGAGCCTGCGCCTTCTTCCCCTCGTCGGAGGTCGCCACCGGCCCAGGTGACGGGGCCAGACCCCCTGCCCCGTCGGCGCCAGGATCCCCGGAGGTGGACAACGGTTGGACGGGAGCGAAAGGTAATGTGTTTCTGTGGTTCGCTGTCTGTATTTTTGAGCCGTTTTCACTTTTTTGTTTTTTTTTACTTTTTTAATTATGATAATATATTTTGTATAATGAAATAGCCAACTGCTCTATAGTTTATAATGTACTTTAACAGTGTACATTTTTATAAGATGACGCCTCTTTACAAGAAAGGACAACATAGCGCAGTGAGTGACAGGTGTTGCTGATTAACCGGCTTAAACTGTCATGTTTTTAGAAAGCTTTTTGATGTTATCTTATGCTAACCCCCACTCCCTAGGGGGGGGGGGGGGGTGTGTGTCACATCCACGTTCCACTGGGGTGACTTTTACTTGCCCTGATGTGGGCTCTGTACCGAGGATGTCGTTGTGGCTTGTGCAGCCCTTTGAGACACTTGTGATTTAGGGCTATATAAATAAACATTGATTGATTGATGTATAAGCCTAGTTATGATATTTAGTTGTCACTGTCATCCCAAGACAAAAAAAACTGTTTTATTGGAGTGTGTTAAGCATGTCACTTCTTATTAACGCGTTGGCTGAAACCTTTACAAGAGTTGCCACAGTCTACGGCTATTGTTTGCTCACAAACCTTTCTCATTCTGTATACATAAAATTTACTAAGTGACCTTTTTTTTTATGTTTGGAAGGCTGGAACACTGCCGGTGCAACAGTCCCTTCCCATCCCGTCCAACCCTGTGTGGTTCAGCAGTCCTATGTTGGATGCCATGGAGGAGTTCGCTCCTTCCTCTGACTCCAACTGCACTGCTGTCCCACCACCTGGCCAGGTAATGTGTCTCATTCACTTCTTTCTACGTATAGTGTCAATAACGCATCTAAGACACTGATGAACAACATTTTCTGTGTAATAATCCATTCATCCATCTTCTACTGCTTATCCGGGCTTGGGTCGCGGGGG
Organism: Entelurus aequoreus; assembly: GCF_033978785.1. Taxonomy (NCBI): domain Eukaryota; kingdom Metazoa; phylum Chordata; class Actinopteri; order Syngnathiformes; family Syngnathidae; genus Entelurus; species Entelurus aequoreus. Next base: position 39,101,092 of record NC_084743.1, read on the forward strand.
CAGCAGCCCAATCAGACTTCCCTCTCCTCAGCCACTTCCACCAGCTCTTCCCGGGGGATCCCGAGGCGCTCCCAGGCCTGCTGAGAGACATAGTCTCTTCTGCGTGTCCTGGGTCTTCCTCGTGGTCTCATACCGGTGGTACATGTCCTGAACACCTCAACAGCAAGGCATCCTAATAAAATGCCCAAGCCACTTTACAACTGTTATTACTATAATTACCATTATTACCCCTAGTTGTTAATCAAATGTTGGGATATTTTTGAGTATGTGATACATACTTGTAAAATATCCAATTAAGTATGCCTTAAGTAGACAGCCTCTATAAATGTTTTAATTTCAATAGGCTTCTCCTGGAAGGCGTCGTCGGAGAGCTGTGACTGTCAGGCGTGCTGGGCAGAGGGAGTTCACTTCTGACTCTGACTGCACTGCTGTCCCACCACCTGGACAGGTAATGTGTGTCATTAACTTCTCTCTACGTATAGGCAATGATGTACAATACATGTGTATACAACATTTTCTCTCTATAATAATCCATCCATCTTCTAACGCTTATCCGGGCTTGGGTCGCGGGGGCAGCAGCCCAATCAGGGAAGCTCAGACTTCCCTCTCCTCGGCCACTTCTACCAGCTCTTCCCGGGGGATCCCGAGGCGCTCCCAGGCCTGCTGAGAGACATAGTCTCTTCAGCGTGTCCTGGGTCTTCCTCGTGGTCTCCTACCGCTGGTACATGTCCTGAACACCTCAACAGCAAGGCGTCCTAATAAAATGCCAAGCCATTTTACAACTGTTATTACTATTACCACTAGTTCTTAATCAAATGTTGGGAATTTTCTGAGTACGTGATACATAATTGTAAACTATCCAATAAAGTATGCCTTAAGTAGACAGCCTCTATAAATTTTTCTTTTACTTTCAATAGGCTTCTCCTGGGAGGTGTCGTCGGAGACCTGTGGCCGTCAGGTGCGCCGGGCGGAGGGAGCAGGTTGGTGTCAACGTTTTTCCCTTACAATTTCAGGTGCCTGCGGTCCGTGGCGAGCCAACGGTCATCAGGGAGGAGCCTGCTGTCCAGGAGGAAGCCCAGGTGCCGCTGCAGGTCTTCGCAGATAAGGTTGATTCTTTTCCTCTCCCTAGTGATAGTGGTAGGGTTAGTAAACCTCAGTCCGTCTGCGGTCGCGTGGCAATGGTCGAGCGGGATCGTCTGGGAATTAGCGTAGCTACGGTTGTGCGCGGATCTTTTCACCAGGGGGATAGCAGGTTTACTTACGGAGGGAAGCAATGCATGGCCATTGCTTTAACTAGTATAGCTAAGCATGTGGTGAAAAGTGTGTTTTCGTGGGAGACACAGGGTCTCGATCGCATCCTGTATTTAGGCGATTAATTGTACAGTAGTTTGCGCAACCTGGGTATTTTTAACCATCCGTCGCAGTTTTTGTCCGTGCCGGATCTACCTAGTAATGTAGATATTGACGAGCAGTTGTTTAGTTTTCATTTTAGTCAACACCCGGCATCAGGTGCTGTGGGTGTTGAGCAGGAAAGTGGTCCCTTTGTGAGTCTGCGTCATGGATTAGAGGGAGTTTTCAGGCAGTACAGGATGTGTCTGCTGACACTGGTAGCGTATACATCTGCCATCATCTGTGAGGATGGACAGTTTGCTGTGGTCTACAGTCACTCTCGTAGTAGCTGTGGCCTGCTAGATCACAACGGTACAAGTGTAATACTGCACTTTTCCTGTTTAGATGACCTGCATCACTACATCTGTTGTTTGGCTGATGCTCTCTGTTCAGGGCTGAAGCCTTTTGAGCTGTGTGGCGTTAGGGTTAGTGTAGGTGCAAGTCCAGCGTTGTCTGGAGCTTCTGTAGAGAGTTGCATCTTTGAGATGAACACTGCTGCAGCACCTGAGCGTAGTGACATAAGTGATGTTTGTGCCACCACCTCCTTGTTTGACAGTGATGCAGGTCCAGCTGTGAGCCACGCACAATCCGGTGTTCCTGTGGAGAGTGACTTCATAGAGATGAGCACTGCGCCGGCACCTGGATTTAGTGACTTTGAAAAAGATTTTGCAGCCCCATCTGTGTGTCAGAGTGGGGCTGGTGTTAAAGCGAGCCCAGCACTGTCTGGCGTATCTGTTCTCACTTTTTTAAGTGAAGTTAGCAGTGGCTCAACAGCAGAATTTGTTGCCACTGATGGCAAAAAGCGTACGATTTTGTCTCGTGAACGCAAGTCTAAACCATCCAAGCGTTTTGATAGCGTTACAGTAAACTCTGATGTAGTGTTTATCGCTGCATCAGAGAGAGGAACAGTTTTTCCGTCCCCTCGGTGATGACGTTTGTAGGGCTTTGTGTAGTCTATTAAAAATAGATTTTATGAAAGTCGGTGGTCTGGTGCACAGAGAGGTGGGCTACTTAGGTGTTCCCTGCCTTAGGGAGAAAATTGTTCCGGATGGGAACTGCTTTTTCAGAGCTGTTTCTCACGCTGTCAGTGGTTCACAGAAGAACCATCGTAAGATTAGACTGGCAGCCTGTAGAGAGCTCGAAAAGAATGAGGCTAGGTATCGGGGTCTTTTGAGGAGTGATATGTCACTTTTAGAGTACATCAAGCAGTCCAGGATGAAGTGTGTCAAGACTTGGGCCACAGAGGTTGAAATCCAGGCCACTGCAGATTATTTAGGCATTGCCTTTTTTACATTTCATGATGCTCGTTGGCTAAAATATCGTTGCAGCAGTAAGTCTTTGTCAGCAGACTGCATTTATTTGGAGAATGTCGGGGGCCAGCATTTTGACTGCGTTCTTTGTGTTTTCAAGCCTGGACTGCAAAGTTGTCATGGATATTGTGAATTAGGCTGGGATATAGGCTGTAGCACTAGGTCTTCAGCGAAAGAGAGCGGGGCAGGCAGTAGATGGGATAGATTGTCTAGATTCAGGTAAAGATGTTATAGAGGTTGTAGAGGGCATGTAGGGATTCTAGTGCGACTAAGTATTCAAAGTGTAAGGGAAGACTGCAGGATACAGTTACTATTAAACATAGAGAGAGACGTGCCCTGCTTTATAGGAAAATGTATAGTGAGGACTTGAACTTCAGGGAGAGCTGTATATCACGAAGTGTAGAGAAATACAGATATAGCGCTGAGCACAGGGACCGGGTGAAAGCACACAGTGTAGGGAAATATAGGGAAAATATTGACCATAGGCATAGAGTTAAAGCACTCAGTGTAGGGAAATACAGCCAAAATATTGAGCATAGGCATAGAGTTAAAGCACGAAGTGTAGCGAAATACAGGCAAAACATTGAGCACAGGGAAAGTGTTAAATTCAGGAGTAAAGTGGCCAGTGAAATGAAATACAGGGAAAATATTGAACACAGGAACACAGTTAAAGCACGCAGTGTAGGAAAGTACAGGGACCATATAGAACACAGAGACAAAGTTAAAGCACTTAGTGTAGGAAAGTACAGGGACCATATAGAACACAAGGACAAGGTTAAACTAGGCAGCAAAAGGCAGTATAGTGTTAGTTTAAAACATAGGCAGCAAGTGAAAGCTAGTGTACAGCTGAGTCGGAAGCAGAGGCTGGAGAGGTCTGTAGATTTTGGTTTTGTCATGGATAGTTTTTTGGATAAGGTTAGACACGGACCGGATTTCGTGTGTAGTGTTTGTCATAGGCTGCTGTTTAGATATCAGGTGCTGCACTGTGAGAGGGAAGTATATGCAGCATGTTTAGCAACGGCTGGCATTGCAAATAATTGCATTAGTGAGCATTATCTGCATACCGTATTTCCTTGAATAGCCGCAGGGGCGTTAATTAATTTAAAACCTCCTGTCACACCTGCGTTTACCGGAAACCGGCGGGATGGCCGTGCATGCGGTAATTATTTTAAAACCTCTTCTCACTCCGGCGTTTACCAAAAGGAATCCATAAAATTTAGGCGTGCGCTTTGAGTGTCATGTAAGCATACCATCATGAAAAGCACATTTAATTAAAAAAAAACGTTATTATGGTCTTACCTGTACTTATAAATGGAGTCCATTTGCAGCTCCTTCTGACCAAAAGCATCGATAACTTGTTTATAGAAGTCTTCCTTATTTTCTTTCTTCAGTTTTAAAAGTCTCTGTTTCGATGGAGATATTCCTTTAATTATTACCTCCTGCTTCGATTGAAAGTCCAGTTTAGAAAACTGTTTTATTTTAGATACCTGTATGTGATCCTCCATGTTAGAAGTTCAGGCAGAGGGAAAAAATAAATCTCTTGCTGCGTGTGTTCACTTCTTCTGCAGTACAGGAAGTCGCAAGAAGGATCACTAGCGCGGCAGCGCCCTCTACCACCAGGAGGCGGGAGTGATTTAATGACTTATACAGTATTTCACACACGCAGCTACGGTATATTAATAAAACATAGCTGCTTACTGTTCTCTTTAGCATACTGTACCGGTATTCAATAGCTTGGACCTTAAATCCTACTGAAAAGCTCTTTATCTTTTTTCCTTTGTGCGATTGTAAACTACTGAAATCAGCTTCCTCCATTTTGAAAAGGAGGACAGATGCGTCACTCGTGACGTAACGAATTTGACCCGGTGGAAGTTCTAGCCATATGCTAAATATTTTGCGAAACGAGTTTGACCCGGCGAAAATTATAGACATGCGATAATAAAATTAATATTTTGCGAAACGAATTTGATCCAGCTTCAATAATAAACCGGCGATAAGGCCAAGCATGCGTTAATTATTTTGAGAAACGAGTTTGACCCGGCAGTAATTCTAGACGTGCGAATACTATATTCCCTGCGCCAATTCAAGGAAATACGGTAGTTGTGATGATAGGTGTGTTGAGCCCTGTCCCCTTGTTGTGTCCAGAGGTCAGTTGTGGATTTGCTTTAGTTGTCATAGTAAGATCAGTAAAGGTCAAATCCCAGCTGAATGTTGGAACAACAACTTAGCTGTACACCCCATTCCTCCAGAACTGGGATGTCTGAATAGCTTAGAGCAGCACCTTTACGCATCCCTTTTATGAAGGCGGTGGCGTTGCCGAAGGGTGGTCAGAATGGTGTACATGGGCCCGTTACTTGTGTTCCGGCCAACATTGTACAAACCACCAATGTGTTGCCGCGCTCCAGTATGGAGGGGTCTCTGCTTCAAGTGAAGTTAAAGCGGAAGTTGACTTACAAAGGACACTACGAGTATCAGTTTGTTGACTCGTGGCGTGTCAGGCGTGCTATAGAGTACTTAAAGAGAACCAATGTCTTGTATAAAGACATTGAGTTCAACGAGGAATGGTCAAATGCTTTTTGTAGGGAGGAAGAGGTTGTTGTAGAGGATGGTCAGGGTGACCAGGTTGTTGTAGAGGATGGTCAGGGTGACCAGGTTGTTGTAGAGGATGGTCAGGGTGACCAGGTTGTTGTAGAGGATGGTCAGGGTGACCAGGTTGTTGTAGAGGATGGTCAGGCTGGTCAGGGTGACCAGGTTGTTGTAGAGGCTGGTCAGGGTGACCAGGTTGTTGTTGACCCACAGTCCAGTGAGGATGAGGCTGTAGAGCAGAAAGGTGGCCCAGAAGAGGAATCCGAAGACATTGTGCAAGATGAACTGTTACATGACAGACAACAGCACTGCATGTTTCAGGACACTTGTCTTATGCCCGTTGATATCGGTCAGGAAGCATTAGATCACTATTTTAAGGATGTTGTATGTCTGGCCCCCGCGGAAGGTAATAGTCCGGTTAGAATGCTTTCTGACAAATTCAATGAGGCCATGTGTTTTCCTGCGCTGTTTCCGAACAGCAGAAATACATTCCACGCCGACCGCGCGCATCGTATAATATTGTTGCGCTATTTTAACAACCGGGTTATGCATGCAGACGGCCGTTTTGCGCGCAACGTGGAATACATATTCTTTTGTCAGTATATGTCCGAATTGGACCAAGTCATAAGTAGCATTTCCGTCGCCATGCGTAAAGGTAAGGGGGGTCAGCATTCTCAGCGGATTTTGCCGGACATGCTCAAAGACGACGAGTCTCTGAAGCGCTTGCTACAGTTCGATGACGGTTTTCGTTTCCTTCGGCCCATTCGCGGGACGCCAGCTTTTTGGTCTTCCGTTCAGAAAGACCTTATGGCTTGTGTCCGCCAATTGGGGATCCCAACATGGTTCTGCTCCTTTTCGTCTGCTGATCTGCGCTGGCAGAATCTCCTTGCCAGCATCCTGAGACAGGAAGGCAGACAGCAGACAGTAGAACAGCTAGAGTGGGCCGATAGGTGCGAGCTGTTGCGGCGCAACCCGGCCACAGCCGCGAGGATGTTTGACTACAGGTGGCACTGTTTTCTGAAGGAAGTACTCATGTCCCCGTCTAACCGTGTTGGCAAGATTTTGGATTTCTTTTATCGCATTGAGTTCCAGCAGCGTGGGTCCCCCCATGTTCATGCGCTGTTTTGGATTGAGGGAGCTCCCCAGTTTTATAAAAACCCCGACTTAGAAGTCGCACAATTTATTGATCAATATGTGACATGTGAGCTACCCTCTGCCGATGACACATTATCGGAAGTTGTGTCATCGGTTCAACTGCATTCGAAACGGCATTCAAAGTCGTGTCGTAAAAATAACACCAAATGCCGTTTCAATTTTCCCAAACCCATCTCTGCACGCACATTCATCTGCAAAATCCCAGAATGTGTTTGTCCTAAAAAGGCAACGGGGACAGAGAGTGAGTGCCTTCCAGAAAACCGGCCAAAGTGCACCTGTTTGGATAAGGACAAGAAGATGCGAAAGGAGGTTGCGCAGATGATTATGGAGAAAGTCATGGACGCCATGGAGAGGGAGGAGCCAGTGTGGGCATCAACCAGGACGTCTTTGAGCTCGCTTATTGGCGGCTGGAGACTAAGAATAAGGTGGTTTATAGGCGAGGGGTAAACGACACCTGGGTTAACCAGTACAATAAGAATCTATTGAAGTGTTGGAACGCTAACATGGACATTAGCTTTGTCACTGACGCCTACGCAGTCATCTACATAATCAAGTACATCACAAAAGCAGAGAATGAAATTGGTCTGTTATTGAGCAATGCCCTTAAAGAAGCCAATAAGCTAGGAAATCTCTCTGCTAAAGAGGCTTTAAAGAAACTGGGCAGTGTATATTTACACAACAGAGATGTCTGCGCTCAGGAGGCAGTATATAGGCTAATGAGCATGCATTTGAAAGAATGTTCCAGGAAGGTGGTGTTTATTCCAACAGGGAATAACATTGTGCGGATGAGCTTACCCCTCAGCGTGTTGTTGCAAAGGGCTTCCTCAGAGGGTCTCAGGTCCGAAAACATGTGGATGACGAGTGTTGTCGAGAGGTACCAGAACAGGCCCGACGGTGTCGTATTTGCCGATATGTGCATAGCCACGTTTTGTTCGGAGTATCGTGTTCTCACCCAGAATGAAGACTCTGACAAAAAAATTGCACTTCAAAGGGGTTTAGGGTTCATCTTGCGGAGAACACGAACTCAGTTTGCCGTCGTCCGCTACATGCGCTTTAAATTAGACAAACAGGCGGAAGCCCACTTTCAGAGTTTGCTGCAGTTGTTCCTTCCTTATAGAACTGATTGTGAACTCAAGCCGGAAGGCTTTGACTTCTACAAACAGTTCCACGACGAAGGTAATGTGACGTTGGCTGGCGGGACCGCACGGCCCGTGCGAGACGTCGTCGATGACAACAGGGCAAAGTTTGAAGTGGACTGTCCTCGGTTAGAGCATGCGCAGGAGCTTGCGGATCTGTTAGGTCCTAATGTCGATGAGGATGCATGGGGGGACCTTCGTCCTGAACAGGAAATCGAACACATGGAGTGTTTAGAGGAGGAAATTAGTGACGAGCAGCTAGTTCAATCTGAGGAAAATGTCCCCGATTTGTTTGTTGGTGGTAAACAAGTAGCTACAATCGAGAGAAACACCAACATTTTGTCTAGAAGGGAGGGTTTAGCTCTGCTCCATTCTCTCAATGAGACGCAGAGGAGCATTTTGGATACCATTAGGAAATGGTGCTTAGAAAAGGTGAGGGGGGAAAAAACCCGGAACCTTTCCATGTGTTCGTCACTGGTGGGGCAGGTACTGGAAAAAGCCATTTGATTAGAGCTATCCAGTACGAGGCAGGGAGACTATTGTCGCGTCTGTACAAACCAGATGAAACCTGCGTGCTCTTAACTGCCCCCACAGGCATAGCTGCATACAGTTTACATGCAGCCACAATTCACCACACCTTCAGTATTGGCATACAGGTTAGTTTACCCTATATCCCTCTGGGGGAAGATAAGATAAACTCCTTGAGGGCTCAATTTGGTCACCTACAAATTCTCATCATTGACGAAATCAGTATGGTAGATCACCATCTTTTAGCCTATGTGCACGGCCGGTTAAGGCAAATGAAGCAGACGGGGGACTTTTCTCCATTTGGAAACGTTAGCGTTGTAGCTGTCGGTGACTTTTATCAGTTGCCGCCCGTTAAAGGGAGGCCGCTGTACGCCAGTCAGGTGGATGTGGACCTCTGGTGTCATTTTACAAAAGTAGAACTAACAACAGTTGTGAGGCAAAAAGATAGTGTCTTTTCTGAGCTGCTCAATAGGCTTAGAGTTCGGGCGAAGGGAACCCCCTTATTGCAAAGCGACGTCGATATCCTCAAGTCCCGGGAGACGGGGGAAGAGAGCGCAGCTTTGCATATTTATCCCACGAATATGCAAACCAGCCACCATAATCTGGAGAGGTTATTCGCAATCTGTCCAGATTATGTTACAATCGAGGCGCAAGATTTTATCAACAGTAGGAAGACGGGTCAATTAGAGCGCGTGGCTGATCATCACGCTAAAATGTCGTACACGTGTTTGGTCAAGAGTTTGTGCTTGGCTCCGAACGCACGTGTAATGCTGTGCAAAAACATTGCCGTGGCAGACGGTCTGGTCAATGGCGCATGTGGAACGGTCACTTATATTCATTTTGGAGCCGATAAAGACTTCCCCCTCACAGTTTATGTGAAATTTGATGACCCAAAAATAGGCTCACAAAGGAGAAAGGAACGTTCCCATGCTGCTGTAGAATGCCCGCATTCTACCGCTATTGATCCCGTGGAGGATTCGGCGACCAAACGCGGCGGTTTGCGTCGTCAGTTTCCGCTTAAACTCGCGTGGGCCTGCACTGTTCACAAAGTGCAAGGTCTAACTGTAGATGAGGCTGTCGTGTGTTTACACAAGGTTTTTGCAGCTGGGCAGGCGTATGTCGCCCTCAGCCGTGTCAGGGATATATCCGGCCTTGTCATTACTGACTTTAAGGAAAAGGCCATTTACTGCAAGGACGCCGTCAAGGAGGCATTGGATAGCATGCCCCCATTTCTACTTGAGCAGCCACAGCCCTCGTTAGAACCCCGCAGTTTCTCCGCGTATTTACTGAACGTCCAAAGTTTACCTTGCCACGCCGCTCATTTGATGTCTTGTACGCAGCATTTACAGCCTACCTGTATTGCTGTCACAGAGACGTGGCTCACTGCACATTCCTCAACAGACTGTGTCCAAATACAGGGATATACTTTCCACAGTCGTCCCTGAGCCTTGTGTTACAGTAGCAATGATTTCAAATTAGCTGAGATTAGAGATTTACAACATGGCGGAGTAGGTTTATATGTTGTAGATAATTCGGACTGTGAGATTCTGCAGGTGCCCGATTTAAATCTGGAGTGTTTGGTGTGCCTGTCTACCAAAGAAAACATTTTGATGGCAGTAATTTATCGTCCGCCATCTTACCCAAATTTACTTTTTAAATCCAATCTGGTGAAGTTACTTGATTGGGTCACTCCACTCAGTAACACAATTGTTATAATGGGAGATTTTAATGAAGACATTCTCAAACATTCATCAATTTCTAAATTAATGGGCCAAAATGGCTTTTCCCAGCATGTAACACAAGCGACTACAGAGAATGGGACATTAATTGACCACGTTTATGTCAAAACAACGCAGTATGCTGTGGATTGTGCAGTGCTGTCCACTTATTTCAGTGACCACGAAGCCATCCTGTGTGCTTTTCGTGGTCAAGATGAAGGTGATGCGTTTAATTTGGAGTTGTTGTTTGCAGAGCAGTTTGCTGATGAAGAGGGTCCCTAAGCATCGTCTCAACCCCCAAGATGGATTAGCTTGCTGGAATAACAGACATTTTTAACATGCATGTGAAAAAGTGCAATATATTTATCTGTACAGTAATCTATTTATTTATTATATATATATTTATTATATAGTATTTTTGTATATTTATTTATATATGCACCTTATTGCTTTTTTATTTCTTATATATATATTTATTATAGAGTATTTTTATATATTTATTTATTTATATATGCACCTTAGTGCTTTTTTATCCTGCACTCCTGATAGGCGTCCTCCTCCCTTAGCCAGGCTTGCACCTGACCGCTGCTTTTAGATTGGTGTTTGCATGTTTTGCTTCTTCTGGTGTCATCGCTGATTTTTTCATGTTCTGTTCATGCTTTTTCATGCAGTACCTCTGCTTTTCTCATGCTGCATGCCTTACAAAGTATGTTTGTTTTGTTTATTCATAGCCACAGTTAGCGACTTTTGTTTGTCTATAGTGGGGGCTAAGTAAGGCTGCAGCTAACGATTATTTTTCTATCGATTAATCTATAGATTATTTTTTCGATTAATCGGTTAATCTATAGATTATTTTTTCGATTCATCTATAGATTATTTTTCCTTTTACCGATTATTTTTTATTTTATTTTATTTAAAATGAAGATGAAAAAATAAAAGTAGGCCAGTTTTTTTTAAAAGGCATGGCTTTTATTTACAAAAAAAAAAGTATGGCCACTCAGTCAACATTGACAACAACATGACAAAATATTCTGTAACAATGTAAACATTTAAAACTTAACATTTAACAAAATTAAAAGTAGCTTATTTGCTTTTTAATGTGCAAATATAAAAGTAAACATCCAGTGCAAATCTTAATATTCTGCAATAGTATAAGCATTTCAAAAGTAAAAGTATTGCTTATTTTGCTTTAAAATGTGCAAAAATAAAGATAAACATCCAATACAAAAAAGTGCAAAACGAAATATTCTGTAACAACAGTGTAAACATTTCAACAAAAGTGAAAGTATTGCTTATATGCTAAAATGTGCAAAAATAAAGATAAACATCCAATACAAAAAAGTGCCAATCTAAATATTCTGGAGCACTGTAAACATTAAGTATTGCTTTTAAAATGTGCAAAATAAACATCCAGTCCAACACAGTACACAATAACCAATTCTACTCATTCCAGTGAGTGACTAACAGTAGTAATGAAGAAAGGTTAGCATGTCTACTTGCTTTGCTTCTTTTCTTGTTTACAATATTCCCAGCAGCTGAAAATAGGCGCTCAGAAGGGGTCGATGTGGCTGGAACTGAGAGGTAATTAGCCTTCACCTCAAACCAGGACTGCGAGCGAGCTGAGCTGCAGTTTAAGTTTCTAGTAGGTCAACGGGCTCATAGTGATGTTACTAGTAGTTGACTGGGAGGTGTTTATTATCATTTGGGGAGAGTCCGCTGCCTGATGCTCACCTGCTAAACACCTATCTGCTCGACGCTGAAGCGCTGACTACATGCGCTATGAATACGCACTGCTGATTGGCTGATAATGCTTCGTGTGTACCAATCAGATGGTTGTGTGGGTGGGACAATGCTGCGTGTGTACCAATCAGATGGTTGTGTGGGTGGGACAATGCTGCGTGTGTACCAATCAGATGGTTGTATGGGTGGGACAATGCTGCGTGCTGAGACAGAGGCAGAGAAGCAAAGCAACTCGTTAAGACTTTAGCAGCTAAAGTTAGCTTTAGCTTAGAAACTCGTTCGGTACACCCCCGTACCGAACCGAAATCCCCGTACCGAAACGGTTCAATACAAAACACATACCGTTACACCCCTAGCAGATACAAATGACACATTCATGTTTTTGTGTAATGATGACAACGTATGCTAACGCGGACGATTGACTAGTTGATGGTTGATGGTTTTCTTTTCAAATGTTCGTTCATAGCCGTTGTGCTGCTATGATAGGCCATTTCCGCTCGACACAGTGTGCATACAACAACATTATCAGGCTGTGTATTGAAATACTCCCACTTTTGACGACTTTTGGCGTGCGTTTTTCCCCTCGCTCGCACAGTCTGCTTTGCGCTCCGCCATGACGGTAGTGTGACGTAATTATGCGACGCGTCGACGCACAAAAACGGCATCGACGTATTTACATAACCGATGACGTCGACTACGTCGACGCGTCGTTTCAGCCTTAGGGCTAAGTGTTAATTTTTTTGTCTCCGCCTTGTGCGCGCCTTTTCTTTGCACCCTTACCTTCACGCCATCTCCCGTCACTTTCCTTTGCATGCCGTAATAACATACCTCAACCCCAGTCCTCGCTATGTCCCTGGTTTTTTTCTGTTGGTCCTTCTGGTGTCGTCGATTTTTTTCCTGCTCTCTCCATGCTGTTTCATGCAATACCTCTGCTCTTCTCATGCTGCATGCCTTACAAAGTATGTTTTTTTGTTTTGTTTTTTTCATAGCCACAGTTAGCGACTTTGGTTTCATGTCTATAGTTGACGCTAAGTGTTAGTTTTATTTGTCTCCGCCTTGTGCGCGCCTTTTCTTTGCACCCTTACCTTCACGCCATCTCCTGCCACTTTTCTTTGCATGCCGGAACAAAGTACTTTTTGATTGATTAATTGATTGAGACTTTTATTACTCGGTTGCACAGTGAAGTACATATTCTGTACAATTCACCACTAAATGGTAACACCCCAATAAGTACGTGCTTTGTTCAGTGTTCTACCTTTGCATGCCTGGGGGACAATGGATCAGCGTTCACGTCGCGTCCCCTGTCAGTACCCACGTTCACCTGGGGAAACCAATGATCCCACCTGTACATCTTTATATTCTCTCACGGACTGTTTGCACGTCTTGTTTGTATGGGGTTTAAATGTACAGATACCAGGATACAGACAAGGTAGGTAATGTGCAGGTAATGATATGACTGGGTGATGGCAGGAAGCACCAGCGTAGCGTGAGGAGCCAGCTGTGAAGCAGATGTCAGGTGAGTAGATATCTCAGCTGGAGCCAGTTATCCAGTTATCTAATCACCTGTGTCTTAGCAGCGTTGGTGACCACAGAAGCTGAGAAGCAAGGAAAGACTTTGTGAGGAAAAAAGAAGAAGAAATACTTTCTGAAGGAGAAAAGACATTGTGAGAAATAAACGATTGTAAACCTGGAAAAGCCGCCTGGCTGTCAGTCTGTCGTTCCTGAAAGAACCCCACGCCACAAGACGTGTCACATACTACAATTAAAACTAATACAATAATACCTGCAGCTGCTACTACTACTGCTATTTCTACTACACATATTAATAATAAAATACCTGCTACTGCTACTAATACTACTATTACAATACGTGTTAATAATAATACAATTACTACGCCTACCGGTCACAATGCTACTTACTACTACTACAAATGCTACTGTTACTAATACTACAATTACTACTACTACAAATGCTGTTACTAATATTACAAATACATTTACTTTTGCTACTACTTATAATACTACTATTACAATTACTGCCAATAGTAATACTACAATTACTACGACTACTAATGATACTGCTATTACAATTACTGCTAATAACAGTCATACTAAAACTACTAATCATAATACTACAGTTACTACTACTACTACTAGTAGTAATTATACAATTACTACTACTACTAATAGTAATACTATAACTACTACTAATAATACTACAATTGTTACTAACACCTACACTACTAGTTGTACTAATGGTATTACAGCTATAACTACTACCAGTACCAATATCGTAGAGACACGAAACAAAAACCTCTATGTAGGTCTCACTCAGGACTACCACTGGACAAAAGTATTGGACACCTAGGACTAGCACCTGCCAAAATGCGGACCCGACCAATGCTGCTTGCAGCTTTAATTCTTTCTTTCTTTCTTTCTTCTTCCGCAGCTTTGCGCACTACTTTGCCCCCCTTAACATGCTTCAAAACTCACCAAATTTTTTACACACATCCAAAAGGTGTGCCAGCACACTTTAGTACAAAAACCTAACCCCAAAAATAAAATTTCAGCTCTAGCGCCCCCTAGGAAAAAAAACAAACAAACTGCCTGTAATTCCCACTAGGAAGGTCGTAGAGACATGAAACAAAAACCTGTATGTAGGTCAGACTTAGACCTACATTTCATAATTTTACATCCTCGGGCGAAAACCAACAGGAAGTTGGCAATTTCCCCTTCAAGACAAAAATGTACTAAAAACACTGCTTTTTACGTCTTTGACCTCTAATTTGACCCCCTTAAAATACTTCAAAACTCACCAAACTTCTCACACACATCGGGACTGGTAGAAATTGCGATCTCAAAAAATAACCGAACCCCGAAACTCAAAATTCTGCCCTAGAGCAATTTTTAAATAAAACAGAGAAAAAACTGCTTTTTAGAGGAAAACTCAGACAAAACTGCTTATAACTTCCGGTAGGAATGTCTTAGAGACATGAAACAAATACCTCTATGTAGGTCTTGCCTAGACCTACATTTCATAGATTGACATCCTTCAGCGAAAATCAACAGGAAGTTTGCTATTCCTCCTTCAAAACAAAATTTTTGTTACAAACGGTCACCAAACATCAAACGTTATCTCCTCTGAGCGCGTTTGTCGTTTCGGCTTCAAACTGCTACAGGAGAGAGATTGAACCCTTCTGATTAAAAGTTGACGAAAGAGTTGTGATTAGTGCTACCGTTTAGATTTTACGAGCCTTCAAAGACCCGCAGCACTGATGCTGCTCCGGTGCCAAAAATGCCAACGAAAATGCGATTACTCCT